>NC_084534.1:14246970-14546970 GCF_024500275.1 Phycodurus eques
CCCAAACCGACGAACTTTTAGGCAGATGTGCCAACCATTTGGACAATTAATGTGTTGCATTCAATTAGGTTTTTATGGTTCATGAGCTCAATTAGTCCTTTTCACACATTTTCACACAAAAAAAAACATTTAAGATGTTGTTTGTGGATCACACACTGGTTTGAATTTCAGAACGATAACCAATTTTTTACTAAAGTGAAAGTGTGTGGTTGGTCTGGAAATGGTATATATATTCTTAATCAAGGTTTACAGATCATTTGATACAGTTATGGAAATACCTCAGATGCCACCATATGTTAAAAAACAAATAAACAACCAAAATTTTTTTAAAAAGAGAGCAAGTGCAAACACACTAAAGCTTACTGAATGTCTAATTTATTTGTATAACTCAACACCTACAATATCATTACTAAAACTGAGGCTTATTCTAGTTTGTCTGACTGCATCCTCTCATCATTATGTTCCATTCCATTTTGATGTGAATCTTCGTTCTGCACTTGAGAATGTAAAATTAAAGCGCGGTCCACAAAGGTTACTGCTGCGATTGTGTCAGATATGTGCATTTAGTAGCACCAGTCTCATCTCTGATGATAAGTCATCACCCCATAGTTTCCATCCATCCATCCATTTTCTGAGCCGCTTCTCCTCACTAGGTTTGCGGGCGTGCTGGAGCCTATCCCAGCTATCATCGGGCAGGAGGCGGGGTACACCCTGAACTGGTTGCCAGCCAATCGCAGACCCCATAGTGTTTCCCACAAAAATTAAACACTTAAAAGACTACACTAACGTTTCCACTGGTAACACTAACTCATTAGTCACACTCTTATTTTCCACCATGACCATGCATGATGTAATCTTATGTAATTGGCATACAGTAGCTTTGTATGAAATAAAGATTGAACATAACTCCAGATTTACAGTAAATCTAAATACTGTAGGAGGGTTCGTTGTATTTCGGCATTGCAATTCTAAAAGTGAAAATCATAAATTATAGGGATGCACGATAACTATCGGGACCGATAGTTATCGACCGATATTGGGGAAAAAAATTACGTCACACTGATAGGTTCAATATCGAAAAAACGTAACCGATAACAAGAGCCGTCTTTCTCAGTGTCGCGCTGGGGTGGGGTCATGTAATAAAATACTTTACCCCCAAGAAGCCTTTTTTTCTCTCTTTGCGTCACGGTGGCCTTACACAGCGCCGCAGTGGCGGGTAATTTTGGACGATTGACGCTGTATCCGGAACAATCGGTGTTACGGCCGTAACGAGTCAGAGTTCAGTGATTTCCGTAACAAAATACGGACGTTCCGTAACATTTGGCAGCTATGACCATATGTTCGCCAGGATTTGCTGAAATTGCAATCATCCAGTGACTGAGTTTGTAACTATGACACACGCGAGCATTTAGTACCCTCGGAGTACAGCATTCGGCAAGACCCAACGGCCTCCGAAGCTGCAGACTCTCGTAGCAACTAGTATTGGGAACGATACACCGATGTGACTGGGTAGCTGTTAATAAAAGCGAGAGATTTTACTGTATTGGTAGCAGATTCCATAATTAACAGAAAATTCGCCAGGAATCCTTAGATACATTGGTTGTAGGGCTGTGGACCGGATATCGTGAGGCTAACAATTGGTTGCCTGGGGCTTTACAGTTTTCTTCTCTTAAAACAAGTGCGAGAGCTCTCGCACTGTGCGCCGTGGATGTAACGTTATGCTTACAACCAAAAACAGCAGGGGTGGGCACTAGCGACACTACTAGTTTAACTACATTTTTCTTTAGCGTCAATATTTCAACATCAGATAGCCTTTCAGTAGTTAAGCTACTTTAGTGGTCACAGCGATAGCAAAGTAGCGTTCACAGACTACTGTGGGGGGTGCTCCGGGAGTATGAGGTACCGGACTCGCCGATACGGCGAGCACAATCTACGTGCAGCTAAAGACAAAATCTGTTAGTGGTGTCCAAAATTCATTTGTGGTGACCCACCACAGATAAATGTACTGTACAACCCCAATTGCAATGAAGTTGGGAGGTTGTGTCAAACATAAATAAAAACAGAATACAATGATTTGCAAATGATGTCTGACCTATATTTAATTGAATACACTACAAAGATATTTAATGTTCAAACTGATAAACTTTATTGTTTTTAGCAAATAATCATAAACTTAGAATTTTATGGCTGCAACAGGTTCCAAAAAAGCTGGGACAGGGTCATGTTTACCACTGTGTTACATTACCTTTTCTTTTAACAACATTCAATAAACGTTTTGGGAACTGAGGACACTAATTGTTGAAGCTTTGTAGGTGGAATTCTTTCCCATTCTTGCTTGATGTACAGCTTCAGCTGTTCAACAGTCCGTGGTCTCCGTTGTCGTATTTTACGCTTCATAATGCGCCATGTCGGTTTTTGATGCAGTGCCGCCTGAGGGATCGAAGGTCATGGGCATCCAATGTTGGCTTTCGGCCTTGCCGCTTACATGCAGTGATTTCTCCAGATTCTCTGAAGCTTTTGATGATGATATGGACCGGAGGTGATGAAATCCCTAAATTCCTTGCAATTGTACGTTGAGGAACATTGTCATTAAACTGTTCGACTGTTTTGTCACGCACTCGTTCACAAAGAGGTTAACCTCGCCCCATCTTTGCTTGTGAATGACTGAGAAATTCAGGGAAGCTCCTTTTATACCCAGTCATGGCACCCACCTGTTCCCAATTAGCCTGTCCACAAACAGGTGTTTGATGAGCATTCCTCAAATTGCTCAGTCTTTTTTGTCAACTGTCCCAGCTTTTTTGGAACATGTTGCAGCCATAAAATTCCAAGTTAATGATTATTTGCTAAAAACAATAAAGTTTATCAGTTCAAACATTAAATATATTTTCTGTGTAGTGTATTCAATTAAATATAAGTAGAACATGATTTGCAAATCATTGTATTCATTTTTTATTTCTGTTTAACACAACGTTCCAACTTCATTGGTTGTATATGTCTGAAACAACCCTAGTTGAGGGTAAGCGGTACGGAAAATGAATGATTGAATGTCTGAAACACCGGCATACCATTGAAGAACATGGAGAGGAATGCCCTAACCTCTGATAATGTATCAAAAGGCCAAAAAATGCAAGACGTGATATAGGTTTCTCATCTGGTGAGCATTGTGATTTCCAAGTATGCTCAGCTGAACTTGCATTTCTCAGCAAGCAAATAGTGACAGATTAGATTTCGAGAAATTTGAACTCTGTTGTGGTTAGACTCCCTCTCACTCAAAAACTGCCCACTCATTTACATGCATGCTTGAGGAAATAATTTGTGCAGTCATGCATCTTTGGTCACACACACAAAGCCCAAATCAGGACATTGAAATTGCACCTGAAAAATCGTCATGAAGAACACAAACCTTAAATTAATCATGTAAATCCAACAAATTATCACATTCTCATGCACCATTTAATTCAGTTTTACTGCTCACCAATGTTCACAGCTGCCATAGCATGGTCTGTGGCTAAGATGATGTCTGTATCAGTGTGACATCAGCAAATAAATAAATCAAATATCAATTGTACGTGTGTTTAATGATCATAGAACTTGTGCATTCATGTAAAATAGAATGATTTGTGTGTACAATGGTCACTCGTATAATTGGGTTGAAAATATAATTGTTTCAACATTTAAAATTAATGTCTGTTGTTGCAGCATGGATGGAGGTGAACTCTTCAGTAGAATCCAGGACAGAGGCGACCAGGCATTCACAGAGAGAGGTATAAAAACACACTGACTGCATGGAAAGTATTCAGACCCCCTTAAATGTTTCACTCTTTATGTTGCAGCCATTTGCTAAAATCATTTAAGTTATTTTTTTCCTCAATGTACACACAGCAACCCCATATTGACAGAAAAAAAACGGAATTGTTTAAATTTAAAAAAAAAAAAAAAAAAAAAAAAAATTTAAATTTTTAAATTTTTAAAAAAAGAAAAACTGAAATAAGCCATAAGTATTCAGACCCTTTGCTCAGTATTTAGTAGAAGCACCCTTTTGAGCCCTTTTTGGGACTGATGCAACTTTTTCACACCTGGATTTGGCGACCCTCTGCCATTCCTCCTTGAAGTTCCTCTCCAATTCCGTCAGGTTGGATGGTGAGTGTTGGTGGAAAGCCATTTTCAGGTGTCTCCAGAGATGCTCAATTGGATTTAAGTCAGGGCTCTGGCTGGGCCGTTCAAGAACTGTCACGGAGTTGTTCTGAAGCCATCCATCCATCCATCCATTTGTCGTACCGCTTATCCTCACAGCGGCGCGGACGGGCTGGAAGCTATCCCAGCTATTTTCGGGCGAGAGGCGGGGTACACCCTGAACGGGTCCCCTGTCAATCGCAGGGCACAGATAAATAAACAGCCATTTGCACTCACATTCACACCTACGGAAAATTTTGAGTCTCAAATTAACCTACCATGCATGTTTTTGGGATGTGGGAGGAAACCGGAGTACCTGGAGAAAACCCACGCAGGCATGCGGAGAACATGCAAACTCCACACAGGCTTGACTGGGAACCCCGGTCCTCAGAACTGTGAGGCAGATGTGCTAACCAGTCGCCCACCGTGGTGCCTGTTGTGAAGCCACTCCTTCGTTATTTTAGCTGTGTGCTTTGGGTTATTGTCTTGTTGGAAGGTGAACCTTCGAGCCAGTCTGAGGTTCTAAGCACTCTGGAGAAGGTTTTTGTACAGGATATCCCTGTACTTGACCACATTCATCCTTCCTTTGATTGCAACCAGTCGTCCTGTCACTGCATCTCGCTCTAATCTGCTGGTTGTGCTTTCTGTACTTTATTAAACCTGTTTATTTTCTACGCCAGAGGCATCTGACATAATGAAAAGCATAGGAGAGGCTATCCAGTACCTGCATGCTGTTAACATTGCACACCGAGATGTTAAGGTTAGTCTCACCATTTTCTATCACCATCTCTTTTTGGAACAGTCTGACTGAGAGGTTAAGAGTAACATCACTCACTTCAGTCATTAATGTGAAACTCCCTTCAGCCAGAGAATTTACTGTACTCAACCAAGAGGCCCAGCGCTTTGCTCAAACTCACAGACTTTGGCTTTGCCAAGGAAACCACCTCTCACAACTCTCTTGCTACTCCCTGCTACACACCTTACTATGTTGGTAAGAGTTCTTCTCTGTATTTAATAGCATTTTTTTCATGACCTGCTCCTTAAACCACAGTGTTCTAATTTTTCTAACTTTTCATCTATTGCTTTCACTCTACAGCTCCAGAGGTTCTGGGCCCAGAGAAATATGACAAATCTTGTGACATGTGGTCTTTGGGTGTCATTATGTATATTCTGTAAGTAAAGTCTTAATGTTGCATTACATGGGATTTTTTGCTTGGTGCAGCATGTAACTGTTGTTCTTCTCCAGGTTGTGTGGGTACCCCCCTTTTTATTCAAACCACGGTCTAGCCATTTCTCCCGGGATGAAGAAAAGGATTAGAATGGGACAGTATGAGTTTCCTAATCCCGAGTGGTCTGATGTATCAGAAGAAGGTGATCATATTGGCAAAACTATGCATGTTAATTTTCACTTTGCCTGCCAACACAAATGAGTGAAAATTAGACCTGTCTACAAGTCAATAGGTCGAATACTACTCTTCGAAGACGGACAGCTTTAAATTGTACTGAGAAAAGCAATGCTGTGGTTCGTATGACTTCAGCTCATTAGTTAATCTCAAATCAAACAAGGAAGGTGTGGAGTTTCCGAATTCCACTAGGTGGCTTTTGAAGGAAAGAAAAACTGCAGTGGAGCCTTCAAAGTTGAACACAATCCATTCACCCTCCATTCTCTGATGCTGATAATTCAAATTTGCACTCATTAAAACAGGGTTTGCACGGTCATGAAAAACCTGGAAAAGTTATGGAAATTGAAACTACATATTCCAGGTCCTGGAAAAGGAATTTTTTATACCGTTTTGGAAAAGTCATGGACGTATTGTGTGGAATATTATATGTTTATATATAAATATATATATGTGTATATTTAGGATGCGTACAACAAATAAAATGGTGTAACGTGCGATTAAAATGAAAATGATTATAATTCAAATTGACACGGAAGTGCAACATTGCAAGCGATGTACGCCGCCATACAGGAAATGTGACAGGTCACGTTGGCGAGGGTCCACTGGTATACTCGAACAGCTGAATGTGGATTTCATAGAGAACGCAATGCCAAGAAAGTGCAATTTTAAAATGAGTGACTTTCTAAAGAGAGGTTTAAATTTTGGACACTGACCACGGCCGTGCGAAATTCTAACTTTGCTCAAAATCCGTCGATGAACCCAACACGGGAGAAGCGGCACTGGTAAGCCATATGAAGGGAAAGAAGCGTATGTCAGCTGCCGAAGACTGTAAAAACTCCATCAGGGAGTTTTCAGGTTTTGTTACAGACACAGTTACTGCACCACAGACTGCCATGGCTGCAGGGTCTGCAATTCCAACGGCAAAGCAGACTAAGTCGGATGTAACAGCGACAACAAACGTTCTAATAGCCCAAGTTCTGTGGTGATTAAAAGTAATGAATTTTCGCTATTCTTACAAGTCCTCGAAAGACTTTGGGGGTTTCCACTGTAGTATCATAAATAAAAAATGCTGCCGAGATCTAAAAATGCGTTAATAATTGGTTTGAATAGTTAATGCTGACTGGCAAAGTTCAATCACAACACGATTGCTTTATTTCACATCCCTCTAATGTATGTACAGTGTTAAAAACAGTTTAGTGACTTGAAATTGATTGCAGCTAAACAACTGATTAGGACCCTCCTTAAGACGGAGCCCACCCAAAGGATGACGATCACGGAGTTTATGAATCACCCCTGGATTAATGTAAACACAAACCCACTTCCTTGCTATTTATCAGCTCAATTCTTATGGATTATATTGTCCACTGAAGCCAGATTGTTGCCCGTCTCCCTGCAGCAATCGATGGAGGTTCCTCAGACGCCACTGCACACTAGCCGGGTGTTAAAGGAAGAGAAGGACGCGTGGGAGGATGTCAAGGTCTGTCACCCGTTTGCTAGTTTTTATGTATATATTTTGTCTACGCTCCTGCTGAATTGTACCAATGTGCTTTCTGTGCTCATGTTTCAGGAGGAAATGACCAGTGCCTTGGCAACCATGAGGGTTGACTATGAGCAAATAAAGATAAAGACCATTGAGGACTCAACCAATCCACTTCTAACGAAGAGGAGGAAGAAAGCCAGTAATGCCATGGTGGACACTCAGTCTGCTGCCCACTGAAAAATGCGCACACAGATTGTAAAAAGGAAGCAATAAGTTGTCGACGTGAGTCGCACTGCATGGATTTTTTTCGTATTTTAATTTCCATATCAAGTCTGTTTTGGAGAGTGCTGTTTTTTTGTTTTAAGCATTTTAATTGACCCCCTTTCACTTTTGCAGAGAGGTTCTTGATCTGTGGTTTTACATCAGGGAAGAGATTATGAATAAGAAAAGTTGAGGAGAAGCACTCTGGTATTCCTCTCCTCCCTCAAACATCAGGTTTTGTGCTCAGAACTCAATACGTGAAGCCACACTGTGTTAGTACTGTCCAGCCCAAAATATTGAATGTTAAATGAAATAGCTAAATCCCAAAAAACAAGGCAAGGCAGGATTTCCTTTACTTATACACAATGTAAGCAGATGTCTTTTGAACTGACAAGTGGATTGTAAGGATTATCCTGATTGGAATGACCAGGGGTCCTTTGTCTTGGTTAATGTTCTCTCTCACCAGGGCCATTCTGTGCCATTCTGACCTGTAGCCTCCCCCAACCCTCTTCTCTCACCTGCCTTAAGACATCCTTTTTACAGGTCCAGTCTCCGGGCAGAGAAGGTAGCGCCACCTTGTACGTAGCTTACAAAGAAAAAAAAAAAAAGAGAGTATTTTTTCACAGATTTTTACAGACATTTTAAGCACATGCCTTACTGACTTTTTGTTTGTGGCATTTAGCAACGTCACGTTCAGTTGCCAGATTTCAGGTTAATGCTATGCAGATGGTGTGTCATCTTAAAGCACTGCTTGGACCTTTTGTCGTTGGTGTTGGGTTTTTTTTGCTTAGTGTATTTGAGAAGTGGGGAGTGTGTATGTTCCTGTAGCAAGGAGAACCCTCTTGTGGAAGCTTTTTGTGAGGAACAGTGGGACACGTGGTTACTAGCTACTGTTTAATTTCATTTGACAACAACTGCACCTAAAAACGTCCTGCCAAAAAGTACGAGAGAGCGCCATGTGGCGCGTCACCAGCAAGCTATCGTCACAATCACAAGATATAATTGATGGTTCTTCTTCAGTGTTCTCTCCATTCAGGACCCTGCCCAGCTCAGTTGGGATCATGGGGAAATATTGCATCTAGTTCCTTGTTGAAAGTACACCAACAGTCTGTGGCACCAACAAATATAGCTCTGTAAAAATGTTTGTTGAAAAAAAAAAAAAATTCCTTTTACTAAATATTTTTTTTTGTCTCCTGCACATTTTAGTAGCAGACAGTCTCTTTTTTCTGTTCCGTAAGCTGCAACTGTCATACTTTTGTCTGCTTGCTTACAATTAAAAAAACATAAACCAGTCCCAGATTTCGTTTATCAAGTATGTGCACCCATTGAAATTTCTTAAATGTCATCATAAATTGGTCATAAAATGTCATATTATCATCTAAATTACAGGAATAAACCGAATCTACTTAAACTAGTACCACACAATTGTTTTCATATTTTTAAGAGCATAACATGTAAACACTCATATGACAGGGAGGAAAAAGTAAGGGAACCCTTGGATTTAATAACTGGTTGAACTTTTGGCAGCAATTACCTCAACCAGTCATTTCCGGTAGTTGCAGATCAGACATACACAACGATCAGGATGAATTTTGGTCCAGTTACAATCTGTTGCAGTTCAGCAAGATTCCTGGGATGTCTGGTGTGAATAGCTCTTGAGGTCATGCCACAGCATCTCAATGAGTTTGAGGTCAGGACTTTGACTGGACCACTCTAAAAGATAATTTTTTTTCTGAAGCCTTTCTGTTGTTGATTTGCTTCTGTGTTTTGCATCATTGTCCTGTTGCAACACCCGTCCTCTTTTGAGCTTTAACTGTTGCACAGATGGCCTCAAGTTCTTATGCAAAATGAATTGCAATGCGTTAATAAATTTATATTTTCACCCATCCCTTTAACCAATTATTAAAATACATACACTTAAAGTTGTAAGTTTTGTATTATCTACCATTTATTGAAATGAATACAAAATAAAAAAATAAATACATTGAATTGACCCATTTTAGTCAGAATGGCAAATTGAACAACAAATATTCCAGTATTCTTAATGTACAGTGCCTTGAAAATTCATATTATTCATACACCTTGAATGTTTCACATTTTGCCACCTTATAACCACAAACTTGAATGTTTTTATGTGATTGACCAACACGAAGTAACAAATAATTGTAAAGTAGAACGGAAATGATACATACTTTTCAAAATTTTAAGCAAATATCTGAAAATTTGGTGCATTTGTATTCAGCCACCCAGAGTCAATACTCTATTGTGCCACATTTAACTGCAGTTACAGCTACAAGCCTTTTTGAGCTATGTCTCTACCAGCTTTGCACGTCTTGACACTGAAATTTATGCCAATTCTTTGCAAAATAGGTCAATCTGAGCCACAATGAATGGAGAGTGTCTGTGAACAGCAATTATGTCTTGCCACAGGTGCTTATAATGGGATTTAGGTTTGGACTTCGACTGGGCCATTCAAACTGCTTCCTTAATTATAACATACAATTAAAGAATAACATACAATTAAAGATAAGTTGAGCACATATATATTTTCAGAAGTGTGTATCAAACTGGTGGCCCTTCACATTAATCAGTACCCAAAAAGTAGCTCTCAGTTTCAAAGGTTGGTTACCTTGGCCCTGAGTTTTACATTCACACTTTCCCTTATCTCAAGGTTAACTTCATTTTCGCGTAACCTGCTTCCTGGAATACCCCCCCCCCCTCCCCCCAAAGGGCCAATTAATGAATCCCGCGTCTGACGTGGCAGCAGACATTAAACAACATGATTAAACAACGTGATTAAAGGGGCATGAACCGGCAGTCTATCGTGTGGGAAACTGTTAGAATAAAAGTACATTGTTATCCCATATTTACTCTTATAGTATATTTTCAAAGCATGCATTTAGCAGTATGTTGATTGTATCATAAAAGTTGATGTCTGTGAAGAGGAGTTTACTCTTTCTTGATAAATAGGCTATAACTCTTCTGCTATCTGGACCACAACAAAGAGTGTTATGTGCTGAACACATGAGTTACAACAAACGTGTGCCCTCATTCCAAAGATGGCGGCTGGAGCATTTTGCGGTCAGAGGTCAAAGGTTGGAGCAATCAATCTTGAGGAAGAACACATCTCCACAAAGAGTCATATATGTGATTGTTTACGATGCTGCTATGTGCTCCCCCAACTTAATAGCAACAGCAGCTGTGTAACTAGGAACTGCCCAAAAGGAAATAAAAAGAGGGGGGACGGACAGAGTGAACTCAGAGCGGTGTAGAGACTGTAACTAAACACACTCTCGTCCATTTCTCCTTGCAAGTCTGAAAACTGAACTACCTTGGTGTCGGTATTGTTTTTTTTTGTTTTTTTTTTAATACAAGTATTTTAGGTGTCTTGAACCTGACAGAAACACAGAAATGTTGTTCCTCTGGCTTTGGAAACAGCTCCTACCGGTACTTTTGGCATTTATGAGGGGAGTTACTGCGCTACCCTTTCCCCTTTCACTGCTGTAATTGTGACAAAACATGCCTTTTGGCACAGATGACGCTTCTTTTTTGGCAGCCATCCACAGGTAGGCCACAAAATGGATCAGCTGCCAACTTTTGAAACTGATGAAAAAGCCCACTGACGTCATTGAGTCAGCCTGCAAGTTGAGGATCCAACCATCCAGGTTATGTTGTGTCCTCATCTCATGTTCATTCTTCGTCAGAATATATTTCTAAATAATGTTTTATTAATGTTTCTTGAGTGCACACATAATCCTGATGAGTACTAGTATGCATAACAGGATGTTTTTTGACAGTTAAATTGTCACATTCTGAACTATCCATCCATCCATTTTCTGAGTCGCTTCTCCTCAACACTCTGAACTACCACAGTCAAAAGCCGTGAAAACAACAATCCAATCAGTTTAGAGTAGGTGTTCAAACTGCGGCCCAGGGACCATTTGTGGCCCACCTTGCATTTTTAATGGCCCACAGCATATACAACAACTAACATTTGACATGGTATCTTTTCTAGATATGCAAAGGAACTATTTCCAATTAAAATAGTTACATTTGTCTTCATAATGCCTCAGGAATAAAGATAATTTATTTTCAGAAGCAAAAATGGTTTCCTCCACTTTATGCTCTGTATCAAGGTCTTAACTTTGTGAACCTCACATTAATGATTCATTATGCTCCTCTAGTACCGTATTTTCATGACCATAAGGCACACTTTAAAAGTCTTAAATTTTCTCCAAAATGGACGGGGCGCGCCTTGTGTGTGCACCGAGTTCCAAAATCTATAAATGTTGTTGTGTGATGAGCGCTCCGCTTGACTGACTGATGGAGTATTTCCTGCCGACACGTTGCTTATACAGAGGAAAAGCGAACGTGGCTGAGGACAGCATGCGGACGTAAAGTGGAAGGGTGCGCGTGAAGGAGGACGCTAAAGGCACGCCCCCAGTAGGTATATAGCGCCAGTCAAGCCAGACTCCACTCATAAAGTAGCAATCAAGCCAGCTGCCCCTAATTTTTTTTCATACTAGGCATTACAGTAATAAGTCGCCAATTTGCGGCGAAAGCCACCTTCAAAATAAAAGTTTCCCAATAATACAGACGTCAATGCTCTTCGGTTAAGGAATGCAACCAGCAAGGTTAATTTGAATCTTAAGATGCATTAAAAAATGTATTTTATTAGTTTTTGGAGACTTTTATTTTGAAATACAATATCAGATCTTCATCAAACCTCTTTTAGTGGAGTCCTTGGTGGTCTGTCACACAGATCTGGACTTGTCTTGTGATACCAATGGGATTATGTTGGGGTGTCTTTGGCTCAGTAGGTAGAACGGGTTCGAATCCCTGCTACGACTGTCCGCATGTTGAAGTGTCCTTGGGCAAGACACTGAACCCTAATTTGCTCCCAGTGGGCCTGGCAGCGCCTCGCATGGCAGCAGTCGCCCATTGGTTTATGGATGTGTGTGAATGTGAGGCTTTGTAAAGCGCTTTGGGCACTGTGATGATGTAGATAAAGTGCTATATAAGTGCAGTCAGTCCATTTACCATTCATTTTTCCTAAGATGTCAAATAAACTAAATTTTTTAATGTATCTCAAGATTCAAATTAACTTTGCTGGTTGCATTCCTTAACCGAAGAGCACTGACGTCCGTGTTATTGGGAAGCTTTTATTTTGAAGGTGGCTTTCGCTGCGAGTTGGCGACCTATTACTGCAATGCCTAGTATGAACAAAATTAGGGGCGGCTGGCTTGACTGCTACTTTACGAGTGGACGCTGGCTTGACCGCAGTCGAAAACTGCACCTACGAAGAGACACGCTTACAAAGCACAGTTTAAACTGCAAGCTATCAGTTACGCGGAGGAACATAGGAATCGAGCAGCCGCGAGAGAATTCAAGATGAACGAATCCATGGTTCGCAAGTGGAGGACGCAGGAAAACGAGCTTCGTCAAGTCAAGAAGACGAAGCTGAGTTTCTGCGGAAAAAACAAAAACAAAACGCGGAAACAAGGCGAGGTGGCCCGAGTTGGAAGACCAGCTCGAGCATTGGATTAATGAACTCCAACCGCTGGACATCGGTGTAAACAGGGCGTTCAAAGTGAAGTTGCGAGCGGCGTGGGAGCGATGGATGACAGATGGCGAACACAGCTCTACTAAGTTACGCCACAATTTGTGAATGGATTGTGAATGCTTGGGCTAACGTGTCTGCTTGCACTGTTGTTCGAGCTTTCGTAAAAGCCAGCATCATTTCTGAGGAGCCGCACGGCAACGAGACTGACTCCGACAATGACGAGAGGGAACCCGGCGTGTTTGTTGGAGAACTTGCCCAGCTGTTCATTCAGATACAGAAGATGAGGACTTTGATGGATTTGTGGATGAGGATTGATAAAAAAAAATAACGTGAGTACATTGTTAAATACTTCAATAAAATACAACCGAACTCAGTTTTGCGCCTGCTGCCTTTTTAAAAACATTGTTTTAGCGTGCATGTATGCTACCGTATGTTTTAAGCTATTGTATGTTTTATCAACACTGCACCCAATAATACGGCGCGCCTTTTGTATGTGTTAAATACAGACATAGACACCGTAACTGAGACTGCGCCTTTTAATACGGTGCGCCCTATGGTTGTGAAAATACGGTGAGCACTTCTTTAAAGATTGTCATCTTACTCCAGATTGTCAAATGTTTTGGTTCTGAATATAGAGATCTGCTTAGGGCCTGGGCAGAACTATTCTAGTGGGATACAGGGCTGCACGCCAATGCAAAATCATAAATAACCGCAAACTATTTCCATTTTCACCTTTAACTGAAAGCTGTGATGTAGCGGTTTCTCAAAATAACTAATATATAGTTGCTTGATGGATTGGTTTTAGTGTGTTTAATAAAGTCAAAGAATGTCAAAGTGGCTCTTGCATCCTTAGAATTTTCTGTATACGGACGGCCCTTGAAGGAAAACTTTGTACACTCCTGGTTTACAAAATAAATAATAATATACCGCACACGTATGGTCATAATAGCAATCCATGCATTGGGTTGTAAGCAACAGTTGCCCTAAAATAAATTTTGTAATTCCCAAAATGCATTGTTCTGTTTCTGTAATCGTTAATACACTGTACGTCAAACCCAGAGGTAAGTTGCATTTGTGTAGGTGATGAGCATGCTTGGGAGGGTTACTTTAAAAATGTATTCTGATACAGTTCATCGAGTTTCCTGTTAAAAAAATGCAGTCAGTAACGTAATCAAAGTACCATAATGTTAAAGTGATGTAACATAGTTGCTTTCAATTACTTTTGGATTACTCTAATACCATCCATCCATTTTCCATACCGCTTATCCTCACTACGGTCGTGGGCGTGCTGGATCCTCTCCCAGGTGTGTCTGGGCGAGAGGCGGGGTACACCCTGAACTGGTCGCCAGCCAATCGCAGGGCACATAGAAACACATTCACACCTACCGGCAATTTAAAGTCTTCAATCAACCTACCATGCATGTTTTTAGGATGTGGGAGAAAACCGGAGTACCTGGAGAAAACCCACACAGGCACAGAGAGAAGATGGAAACTCTGCACAGACGAGGCCGGATTTGAACTCGGGTCCTCAGAACTGTGAGGCAGATGTGCTAACCAGTCAGACTCCGTGCCGCCTACTCTAATACCGAATACGCTAATTAAGACAAAAGAAACTAAATATCAATGAAATATCTTTATTTGTCTGGTCTTTTCTCTCTTGTACAGTATTATCTTTAATTAAACAACTTAGCCGGCAAGATGCTGGCGAAGTGGCTTATACGAGTTGCGTCTTTTGATAACGGGCAACTTGGTGAGACTGGAGCCCAGCGAGTGTTCTCTTCTATATAAGGTCTCATAGTTGGCAGTGCATATCAGAGCAGAAGCCAAGCAAGGAAGTCTAAGTAATTGTCTGTAGACCTCCGAGACAAGATTGTGTCAAGGCACAAATCTAGCGAAGGATACAAAAGAATTGCAGCAGCATTGAAGGTCCCGAAAAGCACTGTGGTCTCATCCATCCATCCATCCATCTATCCATCCATTTTCTGAGCCGCTTCTCCTCACAAAGGTCGCGGGAGTGCTGGAGCCTATCCCAGCTATCATCGTGCAGGAGGCGGGGTACACCCTGAACTGGTTGCCAGCCAATCGCAGGGCACATAGAAACACACAACCATTCGCACTCACATTCACACCTACGGGCAATTTAGAGTCTTCAATTAACCTACCATGCATGTTTTTTGGGATGTGGGAGGAAACCGGAGTGCCCGGAGAAAACCCACTCAGGCACGGGGAGAACACGCAAACTTCACACAGTCGGGGCTGGGGATTGAACCCCGGTCCTCAGCCTGTGAGGCAGACTGTCTAAGCAGTCGTCCACCGTGCCGCCACCAGCCTGTAATATAGTCAATTTGTTCCAGCCCATATGGTGCCCAACCCCCTATTCTTTCTTAATTTTTCGCTTTACACCCCCCTTGCATCATGGGCTAGCCCACGCGCCTCCTGACTTAACCGACCCAAAAAGGGTCGGTTAAGTCAGGATTTCTCCCCAATCCAGTGGAGTCTTGGCACGCTCCCCTAACAACCCGCAGCGGCTTGCAATATCTTACCCCTCGGTCGTACTGTAACTTAAATTTGCGTTAATTTTCACATCGTTCCCCTCTTAGTCCCGTACATCGTAGAGACCCTAGTTCGGACCCGCATGCGTCATCAAGTCCATATTAGACTCCAGACTCTAATAGCTCATTATACCATAGTTACTCTATATTTATTGTTAATGCCAACTTCCATATATCTGCCACTTTACGAATCATAACCTCTGCAGGGGTGTCAATAGATGTTTCTCATTACCCCTCAATCATATCATACTCACCGCCAGTGTTAAGCTAAGGTATTTACTACCATATCATGTGAACTTCCAAGGGGGTGGACTCCATATTCCTCCATACATAATTATTTGGAAATGGAAGAAATTTGGAAACACCAGGACCCTTCCTAGATCTGGCTGTCCGACCGAGCTGAGTAACCGGGGAAAAGAGGTGAACAAGAACCCTATGGTCCCTGAGACGGCGTTCCAGTGTTCCCTTGCTGAGATACGAGAACTATCCAGAAGGTCAACCATAGCGAATGCACTCCACCAATCAGGCCTTTATGGTAGAGTGGCAAGACGGAAGCCACTTCTCACTAAAAGGCACATTGCAGCCCACCTGGAGTTTGCCAAAAGGCACCTTAAGGATTCTCACACCTGCAGAAACAAAATTCTCTGCTCTGATGAAACCAAAGTAGAACGTTTTGGCCTGAGTTGCAAGCGTCATATCTGGATAAGACGAGGCACTGGTCATCACCTGGCTAACACCATCCCGACTGTGAAGCATGGTGGTGGCAGCATCATGCTGTGGTGCTGTTTTTCTGCTGCAGGAATAGGGCGACTAGTCCGCATTGAGGGTAAGATGACAGCTGCAAAATTTAGAGAAATTCTTCAAGAGAACTTTCTCCAGAGTGCTCTGGAACTCAGACTAGGGCGTCGATGCACCTTCCAAGATGACAATGAGCCAAAGCACACAGTCAAGATAACAAAGGAGTGGCTTCAGGAGCAGCCTGTGAATGTCATTGAGTGGCGCAGCCAGAGCCCGGACTTGAACATCTCTGGAAAGACCTAAAAATGGCTGTCCACCGACGCTGCCCATCCAACCTGACTGACCTTGAGAGGATCTGCAGAGAAGAATGGGAGACAATGCCCCAAAACAGGTGTGTCAAGGTCGTAGAGCCATAACCGAGACTTGAGGCTGTGATTGCGTCAACAAAATATTAAGACAAGGGTGTGAATGCTTATGTAACTATTATGTTTAAATGTTTACATTTTCAATACATTAGCACAACTGTCTGAAAATATGTTTTTACTTTGCCACTATGGGATATTTTATGTAGTTTTTTATGTTTTTATAAAGAAAACTATACTCAAATCAGCTTTAGAATAAGTCTTAAACAGCAAAATGTGGAAAAAGTGAAGTGGTGTCAGCATTTTCTGGTGGCACTGTATATGGTACAATAGCAATAAACTGGCTTTTAAATCTTTAGGAAATCATACATTCAGCATTAAAAATAATTGAGAAATTTTATATTGTGCCAAGTGTTGCTTTACTATTAATAGCTTATGTTACACTGAGGAACCTGAACTCACGTATACAAGGCAGGCTTCACAATTCTGAGTTTTATCCTCCCATGAATTTCAAATAGTTGAAAACATAATTTATAATTCACCATTCATTTGGTCTTCAACTGTTTGACGCCCCACTGTGGGAATTAGAAATCCGGAAAATATAAACATGAGCTTGATCTTTATAAGCATTGTTTTTGTGCGACTTGGACAACGCAATGGAAGCATGCAGATTCACCCAATAAACAATACGGCCTTTATCTACATATCATGAAATAGCAGCAAAATCACAAGGAATCTATATGCCAGTGACGTTTACTGAAAGGCAGAACAATTAAATGCTCTTTCTTTCAATAGCAGAAAGTACAATAAACCTGTGTATCCAAATATTGCCATTCATGCAACAAAATAAGTCATGGCTTCCTGTGACGTTTTTTTTTTTTTTTGGTGGGGTGCTGAGACATTTCTCTAATGTTAAATGGGTGCACCATTTGGTTGGGAAACAGTGTTGTAAAGTGTTAAGGAAAACAAATTTTAAACTTCTGAGCTCATGTAACACATGTGACTCAGTATATGAAGTCAGCAAATTTGTGCTTTGGAATTTTTTTTGTCTGTGACACACGACACGGAGATTCAACTTGTGACAAATGTGTCTTTAAACATGGGTTCCTCTAGGAATATACACATTTGTGTCATAAAGCAAATGTGGTGGAAGTGAGTCAATTGGGACATTAGCCAGCACACTGCGGTCAAGCCAGCCTCCACTCGAAAAGTAGCAGTCAAGCCAGCCGCCCCTAATTTTGTTCATACTAGGCATTACGGTAATAGGTCGCGAAGCCACCTTCAAAATAAAAGCTTCCCAATAATACGGACGTCAGTGCTCTTCGGTTTAGTAATGCAACCAGCAAAGTTAATTTGAATCTTGAAATACATTACATACATACAAACATACATTAAAAAAATTACTTTATTTGATATCTTAGGACAAATAAATGGTAATGGGCTCCACTTATATAGTGCTTTATCTACATCATCACAGTGCCCAAAGCGCTTTACAAAGCCTCACATTCACACACACATTCATAAACCAATGGGCGACTGCTGCCATGCGAGGCACTGCCAGGCCCACTGGGAGCAAATTAGGGTTCAGTGTCTTGCCCAAGGACACTTCGACATGCGGACAGTCGGACCAGGCATTCGAATCTGTTCTACCTACTGACCCAAAGCCACCCCAACATAATCCCATTGGTATCGCAAGACAAGTTCAGATCTGTGTGACAGACCACCAAGGACTCCACGAAAAGAGGTTTGATGAAGATCTGATATTGTATTTCAAAATAAAAATCACTGAAAACTGCATATGTTGCTTTCATTACCCCTGACTGAAAAAATCTGTTAAATCTTTTTAATGAGATATCGCAACACCTGTCCAGTTCTGGGGGACACTGCACCACCCCAGGTCTCCAACAAAAGAGGTCCCATCAAAATCTGATGTGGCATTTCAAAATAAAAGTCCACTGAAATTGCTAGATTTCACTGTCATGATCACGGATTTCAAAAATTCATTAAAAAAAATCTCTTAGTTATCACAACACCAGACCAGTTCTGGGGGACACTACACCACCCCAGGTCTCCAACAAAAGAGGTCCCATCAAAATCTGATGTGGAATTTCAAAATAAAAGTCCACTATAATTGGTATATTTCGCCGAGCAGGTGTGGGTATACTTATTGCTCCCCGGCTCGGCGCCTGTACGTTGAGGTTCACCCCGTTGGACGAGAGGGTAGCCTCCCTCCGCCTTCGGGTGGGAGGACGGGTCCTGACTGTTGTTTGTGCCTATGCACCAAACACCAGTTCAGAGTACCCACCCTTTTTGGAGTCCTTGGAGGGGGTGATGAAGAGCACTCCCGCTGGGGACTCCATTGTTCTGCTGGGGGACTTCAATGCTCACGTGGGCAATGACAGTGAGACCTGGAAGGGCGTGATTGGGAGGAACGGCCCCCCCGATCAGAACCCGAGCGGTGTTCTGTTATTGGACTTCTGTGCTTATCACGGATTGTCCATAACGAACACCATGTTCAAGCATAAGGATGTCCACACATGCACTTGGCACCTGGACACCCTAGGTCGCAGTTCGATGATCGACTTTGTGGCCGTGTCATCGGACTTGCGGCCGCATGTCTTGGACACTCGGGTAAAGAGAGGGGCGGAGCTGTCAACTCCCAGTGAAATATACCAATTTCAGTGGACTTTTATTTTGAAATGCCACATCAGATTTTGATGGGACCTCTTTTGTTGGAGACCTGGGGGGGTGTAGTGCCCCCCAGAACTGGTCTGGTGTTGTGATAACTCGGAGATTTTTTTTAAATAATCTTTGAAATCCGTGATCATGGCAGTGAAATACACCAATTTCAGTGGACTTTTATTTTGAAATGCCACATCAGATTTTGATGGGACCTCTTTTGTTGGAGACTTGGGGTGGTGTAGTGTCCCCCAGAACTGGTCTGGTGTTGTGATAACTAAGAGATTTTTTTTAAAGAATTTTTGAAATCCGTGATCATGACAATGAAATATACCAATTTCAGTGGACTTTTATTTTGAAATGCCACATCAGATTTTGATGGGACCTCTTTTGTTGGAGACCTGGGGTGGTGTAGTGTCCCCCAGAACTGGTCTGGTGTTGTGATAACTAAGAGATTTTTTTAAAATAATTTTTGAAATCCGTGATCATGACAATGAACTATACCAATTTCAGTGGACTTTTATTTTGAAATGCCACATCAGATTTTGATGGGACCTCTTTTGTTGGAGACCTGGGGTGGTGTAGTGTCCCCCAGAACTGGTCTGGTGCTGTGATAACTAAGAGATTTTCTTTAAAGAATTTTTGAAATCCGTCATCATGACCGTGAAATATAGCAATTTCAGTGGACTTTTATTTTGAAATGCCACATCAGATTTTGATGGGACCTCTTTTGTTGGAGACTTGGAGTGGTGTATTGTCCCCCAGAACCGGTCTGGTGTTGTGATAACTAAGAGATTTTCTTTAAAGAATTTTTGAAATCCGTGATCATGACAATGAAATATACCAATTTCAGTGGACTTTCATTTTGAAATGCCACATCAGATTTTGATGGGACCTCTTTTGTTGGAGACCTGGGGTGGTGCAGTGTCCCCCAGAACTGGTCTGGTGTTGTGATAACTAAGATATTTTTTTTAAAGAATTTTTGAAATCCGTGATCATGACAATGAAATATACCAATTTCAGTGGACTTTCATTTTGAAATGCCACATCAGATTTTGATGGGACCTCTTTTGTTGGAGACCTGGGGTGGTGCAGTGTCCCCCAGAACTGGTCTGGTGTTGTGATAACTAAGAGATTTTTTTTAAAGAATTTTTGAAATCGGTGATCATGACAGTGAAATATACCAATTTCAAGAGTCTTTTATTTTGAAATGCCACATCAGATTTTGATGGGACCTCTTTTGTTGGAGACCGGGGGTGGTGTAGTGTCCCCCAGAACAAACAAGTTCCCCCAGAACTTGTTTGTTGTTGTTGAACAAACAAGTTCCCCCAGAACTTGTTTGTTTTTAAATTTTTCATTTTAATAGTTCGGCAGTCAGTAGAATTATGCAAAATTACACTTGTATGGGTGGAAGAGCCCATTCATCGATTATCATCCTGTGCGCGCCATACTGTATGTCATGAGGCGTGTTGTTTATGTTACTTATGTTGTTTTAATGATAAGCTATGTGATACACCAGGAACTCAGTTCCAATCCTGTGTGGAGTTTGCATGTTCTCCCTGTATCTGAGTGGGTGTTCTCCAGGTACTCCGGTTTCCTCCCACATTCCAAAAACATGCATGGTAGGTTAACTGAAGACTCTAAATTGTCCGCAGGTGTGTTTGCTTATACGTGCTTGCGATTGGGTGGCGACCAGTTCAAGGTGTACCCCACCTCCCGCCGGAGTCACCTGAGAGAGGTTAGTTTTTGCCCCTTCAAAACTGATCGATAGTACTTTTCAGTCATTCTATGAAAAATTATCAAACTTTATTTCTGAAGTGCCATTAAACAGACCTGTCACAAATGAGAATTTGCATCAAAAAAAAAAACCCAACCTGTAATTTACAGCTAATCCAGTTCAAAGTACTCCATAGATCACACATTACGCAATATAGTATGCATAAAATGGGCTATTCAAAATCAAACACATTAACTCATTGTACTGAAAACGCTCCAGACATCCTTTTTGGGATTGCACCCCCGTCGCGAGTTTCACAGAAACCTTCCTAAATTTTGAACTGTAGGATTCCGATTTCTCCTAATCTTTGCCTGTTGGGTGATTTAAAAGGTATAGATCTTCAAAACATGCTCAACCAATACTTTCTTCTCGATATCGCTCAAAAGACAATAGTGTTAAACTGGAAAAATAAACAAGCTATCAACATTAACCAATGGCAAAATCTTGTCATAGATTATGTAACACGAGAAAATATCTCTGCCAAACGTAATAAGCAAATGGATAACTTTAAGAGAAGTTGGTCACCTTTCATTAAAATGGTGAATCTTGAAGCTTGTTTCTGTTTGCCTGGGAAAGAATGTCATACAGAAATGTAATGTAATGTGTAATGTAAATGCAATGTAACGTGACCAAATAATTTCTTATCCTTTTAGACGCCATAGGGTCACTTGCAGGCATTTTAACCCTTATCCTTCTGGATTTGCAAGGTTGGCCTCTGGGGATGCTCGGCCTGTTCACCCTCCTCCTCTTGGGTATGGTTGTGTCTATGTTGCCCTCCTGGGTGATGCCGATCCTGAGTAGTGTATGCGGTTTAAAGTAACGAGTAGTGCGATAATCTGGGACAATGTTGGTTGTACAAATGTTGCAGATACTCCTCAATCAGTGTGCAAATGGAGCAGATGCTACTCTGGCATGAGTGGCCATGAAGTCATTTCAGTTAATAAAGCAAATAATATTTCTGTAGGGCCCAGAGTGTGCATGTACTGTATAGAGGAAGAACGCAGGAAACTGCATTTTCTCATCGACAAACATTTCTAGTGAGGCAATTTCAAACAAAAATAATAAAATAATGAATAACATAAATAAAACA
Organism: Phycodurus eques; assembly: GCF_024500275.1. Lineage (NCBI taxonomy): Eukaryota > Metazoa > Chordata > Actinopteri > Syngnathiformes > Syngnathidae > Phycodurus > Phycodurus eques. The sequence continues at coordinate 14,269,049 of NC_084534.1, forward strand.
GGCGGCATGGTGGCCGACTGGTTAGAGCGTCAGCCTCACAGTTCTGAGGACCCGGGTTCAATCCCCGGCCCCGACTGTGTGGAGTTTGCATGTTCTCCCCGTGCCTGCGTGGGTTTTCTCCGGGGACTCCGGTTTCCTCCCACATCCCAAAAACATGCATAAATTGGAGACTCTAAATTGCCCGTAGGTGTGACTGTGAGTGCGAATGGTTGTCTGTTTGTATGTGCCCTGCGATTGGCTGGCAACCAGTTCAGGGTGTACCCCGCCTCCTGCCCGATGACAGCTGGGATAGGCTCCAGCACGCCCGCGACCCTAGTGAGGAGAAGCGGCTCAGAAAATGGATGGATGGATAAATAAAATACAAATATAAATAGATTTCAGTTTATATGTGGCATTTCTGATAAGTGTCAAAAACAAGGCATTCATTAAATAAAGGAGGAACACTAAGTTTGTCACCTTGTTATAAAGGCACAATTTTATCCCTGTGGTATGTCAGTTGGAACACTAGGGGGCACTATATAAAATATTACATAAACAATCGAAGAATGTTGCTTCATGTCAAACGAAGTTAATTAAAAAAAAGAAATACAAGACTGATTCTTGAGAACACTACACTAACTAAACTAGACTGTAATGACCCAGGCAGCGCACGGTCGGCCCGTCGTGTAACTATTTGCGTGATCGCTCACAAAGCTAGCTGGTAATGCTAACGAAAACAAGCATACGCGACATTAAGCCACCCGATTCCCACAATGCAATGTGGATTTTTTGTTGTTGTTGCAATAATTAACATCTTTATTGTTAGGTTCATCATCGTCGTTTTGTGTATGTTACCAGTACTTTGTGGAATGTGTACCTTATGTAACTGCCACGTGCCAATGTTGATTTATGTTGCACTGTGGTTTCTTTTGTTTTTTTTTCCTTAATGAAACCATTACTTTAGGCCAGCATGCCCAAAGTCCGGCCCCCGGGCCAAATCCGGCCCGTGTTCATATTTCCACTGGCCCGAAGCCTCTGTCATAAAACCAATAATATGCGGCCCGGCAGTATAAAATACACACGCAATTTTATATTTCACCACAGGATGGCAGTAAACTTGTGGCTGAACTCTCGCGGGGCCGTTTTGCGCATGATCTGTTTTTTTACCATTTCTAAAATGGCAACTGGAAGTAAGAAAAGGAAAGTTGATAGCGAGGGCCGACGTTTCCAGGACAAATGGAAGTCTGAATATTTTTTCACTGAGTTTAGAAACAACTGCGTCTGCCTAATTTGCCAAGAGACTGTGGCTGTGTTTAATCTCTGCAAGAAATAATGACCTGTTTTCCAGCGCACAATATCAGTGCGCAAATGAGGAGCTATGCCGCAAACATCTCATCTCTGACTGAGGAGTTTCAGCAGCGTTTCAGGGATTTTGCAACTATCGAAAAGGAGATCACGCTTTTTTCTTCTCCCGTTGCCGTGGATCTCAGTGACGTTCCAGCCCACCTGCAGTTGGAGCTCATTGTGCTGCAGTGTGACACGGAGTGTCGCAGCCGGTACCAACAACTCCCTCTTGTCAACCTTTACCAGCAGCTGGATAAAGACAGGTTCCAAGAGATTCGTACATTTGCTAAGAAAATGTTGAGCTTGTTTGGCTCGACATACTTGTGTGAGATGACATTCTCAGTCATGAACATGAATAAGAACCGCGTGAGGACAAGACTAAGTGACTCCCACCTGCGTGACATCTTGCGCATTAAAACCACCGCTAGCCAGACCTGCCCCATTTACTGCAGTCCAGATCTCAGTATCACCCTTCACATTAATGCAAACATGTTGTTTGTTGATTCTGATGAATAAAGTTTGAGTCTGAGTCAAATTTCATAAAAATACTTTATTTTGCATTTCATTAATTTTTATTTTAACCAACATTTATCCAGGTCAGGCAGTTATAAGATCTACCTAGCAGCAGACAGCATAGTAAAACAAAGTAAAATAAAAATACAAAAAAAGCATTCCCCTCGTCGGTAGCATGTAAAATTAATGCTGGCCCGCATGACAATTTTTTTACGGCAATGTGGCCCCTGAGCCAAAAAGTTTGGGCACCCCTGCTTTAGGCAGTGTCTGAAAGAATAACCTCCTGGTCAATGCCCAACAAACAAGCCCTTCATGGGCCAATCAAAGTGTCTCATTTTAGGGATAAAAAAAAACAGAACCCCTACCAGAGTTTACTTTACAGACTCTGAAAAATAACAGCTTTGTCATGCAGCTCTCAAATTGTGACTGCCCAAATTTGGATATTTCAGCTCGCTTCTCACTTGAGAAAACACCTTGCAGATGTTTATTTCTCTCTCTCTCTCTCTCTCTCTCTCTCTCTTGCTTTCTTTCGCTCACTTGCACACACTGACGCACTTTTATGTCGGGTCAGCAAACAGCTTCTTCATGAAGTCATTTCAGTAAATAAAACAAATAATGTTTCTGTGGGGCTCAATGCATGTGTTCTTGGTTTTTGGGCAGTTTAAAATTGAAATAGTGGAAGGTGTGTGTGGATTCCCATATATTATCATTTTTTTAAATGTTATTTAGCATTGCTGCTCTGATTTATTTATTTTTAAATCAGAAGTTACTCACGAGTTACTCTTTACTTGAGTAGGTTTTGGAATGAGCACTTTCTTACTCTTAAGTAAATATTTGGAGAACTACTTTTTACTTTTACTTGAGTCAAGTAACACTACTCTTGCTTGAGTACCATATTTATAATATCTGCCAACAGGGCTTTAACTTTTAAAATAAATAAGATATAGTTTAGTATGGTTGGACACATCCACCTGAGTGATATCTGTTGAGAACATCAACATTATGGTTACATCATTCTGAAATTCCTGAAGTAAAATAAACTTTGGCATGTTGAGCTATTGAGAGAGAGCTGCAAAGTGTTCATATCTCAATACTTCGGTAAAAGTAGCAAGTCTTTTCAAGTCAATGGGCTCGAGTCCGAGGGAAGTTATGAGTCATATTTTGTCGAGTATAAAGTCATTAAATTCACGACTCGAGTCTGACTCGAGTCCAAGTCATGTGACTCGAGTCCACACCTCTGTGTGGAGTTTGCATGTGCTCCCTGTGCCTGCGTGGGTTTTCTCCGGGCACTCCGGTTTCCTCCCACATCCCAAAAATATATGTGGTAGGTTGATTGAAGACTTTTCCCGAAGGTGTGACTGGGAGTGCGAATGTAGGGCCCAGAGTGTGCATATACTGTATAGAGGAAGAACGCAGGAAACTGCATTTTGTCATCGACAAACATTTCTAGTGAGGCAATTTCAAACAAAAATAATGAATAACATAAGTAAAACACAAATATAAATAGATTCAGTTTACATGTGGCATTTCTGATAAGTGTCAAAAACAAGGCATTCATTAAATAATGTTGTAGTCTAATAAAATAGACCACCTACTGTCTAAGTCTTGTTAGAGTGCATGCTGCTGTTTGCGGAAACATACAAAAACAAAAATATCGCAACATGTTTTTGTCCCACTTTTTTAACAGTTCACACTCTAGAGTGGTATTCTAATTTATGTCTGAACAATATTTACAGTGCAAAACAGAGAAATGTGATGTGCATCATCCATGTGTGCTTGAGTACAACCAGCAAACCAGTACAACCAGGTGGCAAATCATTTCCCAAGAAACCGCATACGGAGGTTTTGTCATGCATCCATCAACTGCTGGTCTCAGTCTCATCTCCGTCACCAGTCTTCTACTTTCACAACTTTATTCAACGCAAACTTAGATGACTGTCAAACTACAGTGCCTGAGAAAGATTTGGTTTGCCAATCCACGATGACAACTTTAGCCATTACTCTCATCATAGTCAGTCATGCTATATCACACTGTACCATGTTTTTGTAAAAGGGTACATTTGCAAGTTAATGGATAATAACCATAAATATATTTTCGTATCATTTTGGTTAAAGAGCTTCTACATACGGGTGTATTAACTATTGCAGAAACCTTTTGAACCAATTCACTTAATTTACATAAGATGTGACATAAACATGACATTGGGACGGTGAACTAATAGAAAATATATCATTTTTAAGCACTGCAAATTTACAGCAAGTCTTATATAGACAGCGGATATAAAACGTCTACACACCTGTACACAAATGCCAGGTTTTTGAGAGGAAGATAAATCATTTCAGAACTTTGCCCACTTAATGTGACCTAATACCTAACCTAAAACAAAATTTCCCAACCAGATGTGGGGAAAATATGTTGTGGTCCTATGAAACCAAGTTTGAACCTTTTGGCCATAATTCCAAAAGGTGTGTATGGGGCTAACACAGTTCATCACCAAAAGAACACCTTACCAACAGAGAAGCATGGTTGTGGCAGCATCATGTTTTTGGCCCGTTTTTCTTCAGCTAGAACTGTGGCCTTAAACAAGTTGGAGGGAATTATGAACAGTCCCAAATACCGGTCAATGTTAGCACAAAACCTTTCAGGCTTCTACAAGAAAGCAAAACAAAACAAAAAAGTCAGAAATAGCCTAATAGAACATCTAAAATGTATTAAGAGTTCATCTGAGGCCCTTTAAGTGGTGGCAAGTGTGTGTGGTCCCATTTAAAAGGAGTTTGAATGTGATTGCTTAATTCTGAACAGAACCACCTCCCAGTTACAAAAGAGTGTGCACACTTGTGTAACCACATTATTTCTGTTGTTTTTTTTAACTTACCGCCCCGAAAAGATTTGAAAACAAAATACAATTGTGTTGTACAGGTTACAGGTCACATTAATGGTTGAACCAGTTTTGCAATTTTCTCAGTCACATTTTTTTACGTCACAAAACCTGGCATTTGATCAGGGGTATGTTGACTGTTTTTATTCACTGTACATCCATGATACATATACTATAGCAGTCTATAACTGAATTGATGTGTTTTTTTTTTAAGTGTTAACGTCACTGCATTTCAGAAGGTTTAGTTTGAAACTATCCTTCATGATTCATTTCGGTACCAGATACCAAAACAATCATTCTGATAGGAGGTTGTGCACATCTGCTGGTGCCTTCCAGAATAAGTTACAAGGCTGTTTGAATAAACAAAACAGAAATAAGAAGCCTGTACATAACAGCACCTGCAATGAATGTGACACAAAATGCCTCTGATCCAAATGCATTGCGTGTTTCAGTTTACCCATTCATCCATTTTCTCTACCACTTAACCCATTCATGGTCCTGTGGAGCTGGCGCTTATTCCAGCTGACTTCATGCCAAAGGCAGACTACACAGACTACAGGGCCAGAGACAGCCCACCATCCACACTCACAGTCAGACTGTCAATGTTTCAGTTTATTAGAAAGTCACACCATACTAATATTACTATGACTCGGAAAGCATTGTCTCACCCTGCCTACCCACAACGGCAGTGTCAACTAAAGCATCTGATCATTGCACAATAGTGGACGTGAGCTTAAACTGCACCAGCATGTTATTTGTCGGGGCATTTGGATGCAAGTGATGCTAATTAACAAAGCATCCATTCTTTACTACACACTTGTTATGAATGAGATCTTTACAGAACGTGCTGCATGTGCTCTCATGACAAGTACAATGCTGCTGGGCCTACTATGACTTGCATGTGTGAAGAAATACACCTAAATGGTTTCACTGCACAGCTCCGAGTCAAATCAGGAACACTTGAGTGCAAAGCTTATGTGTTCAATCATAGCTGCAGTTCATTCAAATGGATGGAGCTTCATATTTGTGTTTGCTTGCATGACCACAATGTGGCGCGTAGCAGTTTCTCCAATCAGCAGTATGAGCTCTGACAAGATTGAGGTAGTCGATGCCAATGATTGCCAATTGTGAAGGTAGACACAAACACCAAAAAGTGGAATTTCTGTCATTTAACGGTTAACGCTTGGTGCAATGTCAATTTTGTTTTCATTGTAACATAACATAATCCGAAAAGCATACTGTAACTTGATACCACACATCATAACATGGCAAGTTGCGATGTAAGATGCCTGGGTCGAGTAGCCAGTTGGAGGAAACACTTAACAGAAGCAGGATTTGGTCAAAATGGTCTGGATTCATGCTCGCTGCATGCATCAATCCTCACCAGCAGTAATAATACTTCATTTTGATTAACATTATGTTCATTGTTGTAGTTTTAATTTGCAGTGGTATCATAGTTTTCAATATTTTGGTTATCTTGGACTACTAAAACCTTATATGGCCGCTTGGTTTCAGTCATCAAACCATTCAGTAGGACAAATTCTGTGCTGCCTTCCGTGAGTGGCATTGCATATGAATATGTACTTCCAGTTACGGTAAGATTAGATAAAGGTGGTGGTGCTGCTGGTAAGTGGAGGATATAGATCATGTTTGAGGTTAGTGCATCATCATGTTGGGTTTACACTTACACTACAGAATGTAGTGCAGGGTGTGATGTACTTAGTCATGCAAACCCAATACATACACAAAATATCAAGTGAAGCTAGAAATGCTGGCAAATCCTTTATTCAGTACAAATTGAAAATAAATAGAAAAGTACATTAAAACAATAAATATTCCAGCTGACACATAGGACTCAATATGATTCCAAAGCGGAGACTTTCAAGAAAAGCGGAGACTTTTTATAAAAAAAAAAAAAAAAATGCATTTAAATGTACCCAACTATTGTTTCTTCCCAAAATGAGCAAATTCACATTGATGGGGGTCAGCGAGATTTTTTACAAGGACACGGCGTGGTTCCTATGACGTTTAGAAGCCAGGTATGTCTCGATGTAGTTAAAGAGCACGTCCAGCTCGCCCATGGCCTTGTACACTCCGTTGTTCTCCATCTGAGGACAAATAATAAGACTGGCTTTAGAAAAATGATAACTGCATACATGCAATTCCAGCATTGCAGGAAAACTCACCTGGCTGTATGACGTATTCAGTTTTATGATGTCAAACTGCTTCTGGCAGCCAAAGTATTTCCTCTAGATGAAGAACAGAGAAAACGTGTTATTCAACATGAGTTTAATTAGAGTTCAAGTCTGCAGACTCCTAGCAGTGTGTCCTTCACTTCCGCTTTTGTAAGTTCGGGATGATGCACATATTACGGTGCTTTTTTTTTTCTTAATGCGTCTCTCTTCTAGTGAGCCACACTGGTGATCTCTTCCCTTTTTTTTTGTCATGCTCACACATGCGCCTCATCTTAGGCAACGGGGATTTATCCCAGAATCAGGTGGGGAGTTTAGATGCTATGCTTGAGAGAAACACGTTTTATGACCTTTAACTATGAAAACAGTAACTCGGTTTCAGTAGGATCGAGACCTATGCACTCAGCGGTCTTCACCGGAGGACAAATGCTTCTGGGCCTCCAAATGGCCATCAAAACAGAATTTGATTTAAATGCACATTGAATGGGAGTCATTTACATATTTATAGAGGGCCCCAAAAGACAATGTTTCCCAGGGGTCCATGACTATCTTGATCCAGCCCTGCCTACGTATCCAAATGGAACATCTCTATTACTTTCTATCATTTATCAATAACTCCATTCCACACAGCAGCAGCTTTCTTTCTCCAACAGGGCAGAGTAGACAACACTTTAGCTCAGCCTTCTCACCATGAACGATGCGTCTCGACAAACAAATCTCCACTGGGTTTTAAGATACCTCATCCTCCCTTCCCATGCAATAAATATTATACATAATACACATGCACAACCCATATTATCTGTCTGTCTGTCTGTCTATCTATCTATCCATCTACCCCCTGATCGAGCTACAAAAAGGATTCATTATCTTTTTTTCATGTCGGACAACCGATACCAGCGGTCAGAAGTCACGAAGTACAAATACTATTTTTCAGGTATCTGTACTTTACATGAGTACAGTATTTATTTTGAATGACTTTTTACTTTTATTACATACATTTGAAAACATGTACTTTCTACTACTTAGTTTGACAAAATAGACGTTTTTCAGCCGACGTTTTTCAGCCTTCGCGGCTGATGACATGCACGTCATAAAAAAGGATGTAACTACAGAGGTAAAGTATGCTGCGGTTGAGCTATTGTTTGAATGAGATCTTGGGATCTTATCAGGGGGGGAAGGGACGGTAATGACATGGAAGAACGTTAACTAAGGAGCGACGGACAACATATTGGGGGAAGAAAGATATTCTCCATCCATGCCCTGATTTAAAAGAATTTTAGATGCGTCAATTCCAAGAACGATTCCTTGAAATGCATTTCGTCTTGTGTCTAAAAAATAAATAGGGTTCTTGGGTTAAAAAAAAATAAAAAAAAAATCTCTGTCTAATCTGAAGAAATACAAACAGGTAAGGTGTTTTTCTTTGTACATTATTAGTATTATTATTGGCAAATTGACCATTGTTTTGTTAGTCATTTCACAAGTGTAGCAAAGCTTTGGCAACACAATGTTTTGATGTAGCATGTCCAATTTTATTTTATTTCATTACACAGATTTACAGGGAAACTACTTTGTGTGCCGTTTTTATTTCATTGTGCCAAGTAATAAAAACTTGTATATAATTGACGGTAAAAATATATTTTTTAGACTTTTGTAGGCTACTTAAGTACATTTCAGAATCTGCACTTATTTACTTTTAGTAGAGACATTTAATCAATACTTCTCCTTTTACCAGGAACGCAAATATTTGTACTTCCACTTAAGTCCAGGGTGTGAACACTTTTGCCACCACTGACCAACACCAGAAACGTTGCGAACCGGACGCCTATCTCCATCCCATGCGTGTGAACTGCTGTACTCACACATTTGGCTACACTTCTATTCAGCTCATCGAATATCAGCTGTATGGACTCCACAAAAGGTTTCAACTCCTTGGTGTCCTCTGGCATCCCGGTGATCGCTGCGGGCAGAACCGTCCGCAGGTAAAAGTCCAGTATGCTGTTCATGGCGTGGCAGGCAAACGGCGTCTGATCGGAAAACAGAAAATTATGATGTTTTTTAATGTTCCTTAATTGTTGTTGTTGTTTTTTTTTTTTTTGCGCCGTGGTCATAAGCAAGTATGCAGCAGCAACACTCTTGTGAGAAAAGTTACTTACTCTGAAAGAGTCCTCGACAGTTTGGTCAAGCAGCGCAGTGTCCAGGTCATCGTTTGCTTCCTGTATGGAAAAAAAAAACCCAAAGAAAAAAACGCGTCTGAGTCATCAGAATGTGCGAGTGTTCGTCTGCACGATGATGCCTTCACAGACCGCGTACGTGCATTGACGGTTCGTACTCACGTAAAAGTCCCTGATCTGCACGTAGTCTTCTCGCAGCCTCCTGAGCCTGCCGGGGAAAGTCTCGACGAAGCGACAGCAATGGTTGTTGCACGTTGGACTGCAGCGCACTTTTCTCAGGAGAGACTGGGCGGCCAGCAACAGCAGCAGGAGGACGGAGAGACATCTGGTGCTCATGATGCTGGTGGGTCCTTCTTGGCTTCTCAGTGGTTCAAGAGACCCCGCGGGAGTTGCTGCTTATTTCTGGAGCAATCTCGTCTTGTTATATAGGCGAATTTAGGCTGGGTGGGAAGTAAGAAGAAATAGTTCAACATGCTTAATACATATGGGAAAGTTTTTGGGGTGTATTTTTTCCCCCCCAGAGTCATATGTGACAGTGACACATGGGGTACTCCTCCCATGACAGATTGGTGCAAATGGGTTTCATCTTGCAATGTCATGGGTGGAAATCTGGGGTGTGCCTAGATTTCAACATTGCAAGAAGTTGTTTTATAGTAAGCTTTTTTTTTTTGGGTGAGAAAAATGTACCTTTGTACAAATATTTTAAACGGATTTGACCTTGCTGATAACCGTGGAGTTTTCAGTACATTACACTGTTTAACATATGCTTTGTTAGTCAGTTGCCAAATGCAATTCTGAATTGAATGTGGGTCAAATCTTGATGACGCTGTGGATTTCCAAACTTAATGTTCGGTTTTCTTGCTTATTAAAGACCCTGTAAAGGGACCAAAAAAAAAAAAAAAAAAAGACTATTGTTAACGAGTTTTTTTTCACCAACTTTTTTCTCTGGGAAACCCACTCACATCTTTCAAGAGGTTCTGGTCTCATAGGACTGGTCCATTTCGCCCACTAGTGGCCCGGCACACTTCCGTTTGGTGGCGTGAACGTGCAGCATTTCTATCGTGCAGGTTTGATTTTATTTTGTGTGTTCGTGGCATTTTTCTTTGGCATTAGTTTCGTGGTTTGTAAGTTTTTGCTTCTACTTTTTTCCTATGATTGCAGTATATTTCTCTTGCAGGGTTTTTGTGTTGCATTTGTTTTATGGTTTTGTTTTTGCATCATTCCTGTGTTTGCAGCGTTTGGCCGTTTGCAGCACGTTTGTCCCTGTCAGCCACAGTATAAAAGAAGGAGCAGTCTGAAGAAGTGGTCTCTAGAGAAGAACGTGAGAAGAGAAGATGAACGTGTACACTGCAAGTTACATGAAGTAAGTCAATTAGGCAGTCAAAGCAGTCAACTGCTAACATTAGCTGCACTAGCGTTAACGTGCGTTATTGCATTTTGCTTACAGTGGATAACGCTTTTATATTTGTGTGAAAGTTAAGAATGATGCTATTTTACTTAAATCATGACCTGTACAGTTCATGAAGGTGTTCTGATGGCAACAATTTGACCCTTGAACAGCTTAATACATGAAATCTGAACAAAGCAGGAGGTCGACCAGCATCCACAATGGATTGCGTTCAACCTTTAAGTTTCTACTGTATTAGAAATGAGGCATTTCCCTTTCATTTTCGACTTACTGGGACGCCCCGTCCTTGTGTCCTATGTCCCTGTACATCCAGCCAACTTTATTGGGTAACTTGGGTATTTTTAAGGGGTGTTGGAAGTCATGCCACACTTGTACAACACACAAACTGTTTCGGTCTGGGTAAAGTTGATGTTAAATAACCGGCTGACATTTGAGTCACACATCAAGTAGTACAAGGTTGTCACCAACAGTAACACTGGGCACCATGGTGTCATCTCAAGTCACAAACAATCTCATGATTGTATGAAGTCACCCGAAATGTGACTTGCTTACTTCTCATTTGTCTGCTTTGGCCAAATTGTTAGGATTGATTTGAAAGCAACACAATTATAATCATAACAATTATATTAAAAACATTGTCTCGGACCAAAAAAAAAGAGAGAAAATCATTTTGTTCAGAAAGAGGAAAATTCAATTTAAAAAAGGCAGCGTGTGTGTGTGCGTGTGTTCCAATTCCAATGAAGTTGGGACATTGTGTTAAACATAAATAAAAACAGAATACAATGATTACCAAATCATGTTCAACCTATATTTAATTGAATACACTACAAAGATATTTAATGTTCAAACTGATAAACGTGATTGTTTTTAGCAAATAATAATTAACTTAGAATGTTATGGCTGCAACACATTCCAAAAAAGCTGGGACAGGGTCATGTTTACCAACTGTGTTACATCACCTTTTCTTTTAACAACATTCAATAAACGTTTGGGAACTGAGGACACTAATTGTTGAAGCTTTGTAGGTGGAATTCTTTCCCATTCTTGCTTGATCTTCAGCTTCAGCTGTTCAACAGTCCGGGGTCTCTGTTGTCGTATTTTACACTTCATACAGGTCTGGACTGCAGGCAGGCCAGTCTAGTACCCGCACTCTTTTACTACGAAGCCACGCTGTTGTAACACGTGCAGAATGTGGTTTGGCATTGTCTTGCTGAAATAAGGAGGGGCCTCCATGAAAAAGACGTCGCTTGGATGGCAGCATATGTTTCTCCAAAACCTGTATGTACCTTTCAGCATTAATGGTGCCTTCACAGATGTGTAAGTTACCCATGCCATTGGAACTAACACAGCCCCATGCCATCACAGATGCTGGCTTTTGAACTTTGCGTCCATAACAGTCCAGATGGTTCTTTTCCTCTTTGGCCCGGAGGACAGGATATCCACAATTTGCAAAAACTATTTGAAATTTGGACTCGTCGGACCACAGAACACTTTTCCACTTTGCATCAGTCCATCTTAGATGAGCTCGGGCCCAGAGAAGCCGGCGGCGTTTCTGGGTGTTGTTGATAAATGGCTTTTGCTTTGCATAGTAGAGTTTCAAGTTGCACTTACGGATGTAGCGCCGAACTGTATTTACTGACATTGGTTTTCTGATGTTCCTGAGCCCATGTGGTGATATCCTTTACACATTGATGTCGGTTTTTGATGCAGTGCCGCCTGAGGGATCGAAGGTCACGGGCATTCAATGTTGGTTTTCGGCCTTGCCGTTTGCATGCATTGATTTCTCCAGATTCTCTGAACCTTTTGCTGATGATATGGACCATAGATGATGAAATCCCTAAGTTCCTTGCAATTGTACGTTGAGGAGCATTGTCCTTAAACTGTTCTACTATTTTCTCACGCACTTGTTCACAAAGAGGTGAACCTCGCCCCATCTTTGCTTGTGAATGACTGAGCAATTCAGGGAAGCTCATTTTATACCCAATCGTGGCACCCACCTGTTCCTAATTAGCTTGTTCACCTGTGGGATGTTCCAAACAGGTGTTTGATGAGCATTCCTCAACTTTCTCAGTCTTTTTTGCCACCTGTCCCAGCTTTTTTGGAACGTGTTGCAGCCATAAAATTCTAAGTAGATGATTATTTGCTCAAAACAAAGTTGATCAGTTTGAACATTAAATATCTTGTCTTTGTAGTGTATTCAATTAAATATAGGTTGAACATGATTTGCAAATCATTGTATTCTGTTTTTATTTATGTTTAACACAACGTCCCAACTTCATTGGAATTGGGGTTGTACATGTTTCTGCATGTTTTTTACATCTCCTTGGTCGCATGTAACAGTAAGAATTACCTGTCAAGATATGTAGTATTAGTTTGGTATTTAAAGAGGGCGTTGAAACCGGAGCATGCGGGGGCGTGCCAGAACGTGCAGGAGCGTTCGGGGGCGTGCGGGACGGCGGTTCTTAGAAAACGGACACACAAACTTTGAGCTTTAAGTATATAGATAAATAAACAAAAACAAAAAAAAATAACTCACGTTTTGTATTCTTTATGAAGCTATGATTTGAAATACACTGCTTTTTTTCTGATTTAAATGCACATTAGGTGTATTTGCACCAGTGGCGTGCAAAGGGTGGGGCGGAGGGGGCATCCACCTGTGGGGGGTTCATCCACACGGGTTTGGGTGGCCATCCTAACCCAACGATCCACCATCTCCACTGTCGACAGCTGAATGTTGCTCAGCAAAAATGTCATCCGAGGTGGAAAAATTCTATCCGCACCCCTCATCGACGATTGGTTTTCAAGAGGCATTAAGAAAGCACAGTGTGCCCCGGCAGCAACACATCTTTGCATGCCACTGATACCAGCTTGGATTTTACTCAGTACCTGATCGGAAAGGAAAATGATGGTATCTAACATCACTATTTTTTTTTTTTTTTCATGGCTGTAATTCCAAAATGGTAAATATCACATTTTCGCAAAAATATCTGCAGTTCAAGATGATTTTTGTGTTTTGTTTGACATATCTTGTGGTTGTAGATCAAGGTAAACATCATTAAACAAGCATAATCTAATGAGGATAAGAGTTTCTGATAATGGATGGAAGCACAAAATAACAAAAGTTAATAATCAGTTTATGAGAAGCCCATGTTTGCATGTTCGCTTTCAGCATTTTGTCGTGTACATTCATGGGTCGGTGTGGTTGACAGACAAAGTCATTTAAAGCTCTGAGTCACACTATTTTCCTCCAACACATTCTTCCTAAATTCAACGAACTCCATATTGGATTGGTTTGAGTTAGAATTACTACAATATATGCATTTATATATACACTGCTATTCAAGTAATAAGTTTCACAACGCTAAAAAGTTTGGATTATAAACCGAAATCCGAACATGTTCAGTCATTTTTAAATTTGGCCTGTACCTCGTTTTGGATAAGAGCCTACCATATAGGCTATATGCTTTATCTACAGTATGGTGTGTGCTTGCGGTGCCTCTGAATCTGCTGAGAATCTGTGACTCACGTGCATGTGATGCAGCAAATGAATTGGAACACTTTAGAATACGTCACCGCACGTTTTAAACATTGTGGTCGTGAGCTTTCATCTCGCAAAGTGTTTCACCCGTGACCTGTTGCAGGTCATATTTGCTTTGCATGCTTTCCACCACCTCATGCGTCATATTTACTGCATTTGTGAGTCCCTGCACAGTGTGCGGACAACAAATGTGTGAAAGAAGAGTTAAAGTCTATGCTGCTGTTTCCCCCTTTGTGTACTGTGCAATCAGAGCGCAGATTCTGTGTGACCATCGTTGTCTGAACGCTATCAAAGTAGCAGTGTGTTTAAGGCACACTCTAATGCGCCCCATACAAGCGGTGTCTCCGATTTTCACATTAGCTCTAAATATGTCATTAGTCTTTTTTCAACTTTACAAAAAACCAAATTTTATTGTTGACACACGATATAAGCAAAAGAGCAATAACATACACAACACAAGTTACTACTCAGAGCAAGTCACCCATCTTTACTTGAATAATGAGTCAATTGCAGTAAAGCCTTGTGACATCAGTCGTCATCTACATCAACAGACTATGTTATTCAAAACGATTTAGATCAAACAGGCACCGATGGTGAAGAACGTTTGTTAAATTACATTTTTTAAAATTTGAGTCACATAGAAAAGAATGTCTGTTTCTTATATAGGTCATTTTCATATAATTTGATCAATAACAGTGAAGCCACTTGTAAAATAAATTTCGAGTTAAGGAATTTTTCATGCCGCCTTGGTTTTATATAGGTAAATGTCTCCCATGTTGAAACAGCCACGCTGAGTTATTGATAATTGAAAATTTTAGGCATTCATCATAAAGGAAATCCTTATTGACAGAGCAAATGGTGGTGGCCCACTGAAATACACTTCTTGATTTCAAAGGATGGCCATGTTATGATCATTTTGTCATTGTCAGTAATGCATTTTGATAAAATACTCCAGGAATGCACTATGAGTCATGACACACAAAAGTGCATAATGGTAAAGACTTAAACAGCTTCATAATAAATCCTTCAAGTTGGACAATTTACGTGTTGCCCTTCAAACTCTGCGGATACAAGTACATCTACTCATTCAACCCATTACACACTTGTCTTTATACATTCGTCAGAACCATAAAGACACTTTCACAAATTCATACATATTCATTCATATCTCAGAAACAACACCATTTATTTGGCTGCCTGCTATTGTGTGAATGCAAAATGGCTCCCTCATCCTTGCGCTTCAGATCACATATCCCTGTGGTGTATTGCAACAACGTGATGAGGCACTCTTCCAGTAGCATTTAGGGTAAAGACAGCTTGAGTGACAAAGAAGGACCGTTTGTAAAAGAACTAAATAAAAAGAAATCTCTAGACACTATGATGCATTTATGTTAGTTTTCATGGAAAAGGCATAATAAGCAATAGGAGAAAAATCCTATATAAATCCTATTTATCCAAAAATGCAATTAGCATTGCAATGGTGCAAATCGTGAAACTTCATTTTGGACACCTAACGGTAAAGACATTTTGGCGTTTAAAGTTAAAAGAATATTACTTTATAATAGAATAGAATAGAATAGAATAATATGTTTATAATATTTCTTGGAAACAATTATGACATTTTGGTGTATAACAACTGCCACTAATTCAAATAGTACATTCATATCGGCAAAATTAAATGATTTTCAAAAGGAAATTCAGTTTCCCATGTCTTTACCGTTATCGATCAAATTATATGAAAATGACCCATATACTGTAATTCATAGCACCTTTCAACAACCCTCTGCCTGGTTTCACTTTCAATGCAGAAACAGATGCAGGAAGAGGATAATTAAATATGCAAAGAAAAGCTTAAATACATTCGCAGAAAAAAAAAGATCACGAGGCACTTCCTCAGAAACTATTTTATTTTTTTTTGCAGAATTGAGCAAGCGAATTGCTGTAATGAAATGCTGAACCCTGAAACTCAGATAAGTTCTGTTTTGCTGAGCTGGTATCCTTTTGGGAGAAGAATTTTCTTTCTGCTCAAAATTCTGACAGCGCATCATATACTATTCTTTTCTTTTATTTCTTTCCTTTTCTTTTTCTTTTCTTTTCTTTAATTTTCTTTCATTTTCTATTCTATCTATATTTGTTGATGGTGTTTACCACATTTATTTGCTAATTTCTTGAGAATTTTGCTACATAAATAGTTACTATTAATATTTGTTCACGTGTTCTAATGTTTAAAAAAAAAACAAAAAAAATAGAAAAAAAATATCTTTCCTCGAGCGTTTCTCATGAATACCAAGGAAATGAGTCACCAAATGACAACCTTGTAAAAATGGCCACTCATCATATGTATTCCATTCATCTGACTGTTTATTCATCAACCGTCAGTGCTCTACAAATGGTAATTTTACAAACTGTGACGCTGTACATTATGAAATCACACCGAAGTGTCAGGGGCAGTTGGGAAATAGTATTCTTGATTTCAAACGATGTCCATTTTATGATCATGACGTCATTGTCAGTAATGCATTTTGATCAAATACTCCAGTTGTACATACGCAATGTGAGTCATGATGCGAGTCAGGAAACTTCTGATAAAATCCTCGACAGTTTGTTTTGCTTTTGCATGTGGTGTAAACATCCATCCATCCATCCATCCATTTTCTGAGCTGCTTCACCTCACTGGGGTCGTGGACGTGCTGGAGCCTATCCCAGCTGTCATCGTGCAGGAGGCGGGGCACACCCTGAACTGGTCGCCATCCAATCGCAGGGCATATACAAACAAACAAACAACCATTTGCACTCACATTCACACCTACGGGCAATTTAGAGTTGTCAATTAACCTACCACACATGTTTTTGGGATGTGGGAGGAAACCGGAGTGCCCGGAGAAAACCCACGAAGGTACGGGTAGAACATGCAAACTCCACACAGGCGGGGCTGGGGATTGAACCCCGGTCCTCAGAACTGTGAGGCAGACGCTCTAACCAGTTGACCACCGTGCCGCCTGATGTAAACATACTTTTTTTGGGGTGGGGGGGGGGGGGGGGGGGGGGGGGGCTGAGTGGGCTGGGCTAAGATCCAGCTTTTGTTATTTTGAACATTTTTATGACTAAGGGTCATTTACACACACACACACACACACACACACACACACACACACGTATATATACATATACAGTGGAACCTCGGAATTCGAAAATAATTCGTTCTTGTGAAGTGTTCCAAGTCCGATTTGTTCAACCTCCGGAACATTTTTTTCCTTCCTTAAATCTACTGTGGTTCGCACCACTTTCCTTTTTTCTTTGCTGCTGGTAGCACTGCTGTCGCTCTTTGGGCCCATGGCTAAAAAAACTTGTACTGAAAAAATAAAAAAAAAATCATCCTGAGAAACACTCACAAATGTGATGAGAGTGTTCACGCTATGACTGTCTGACTCAAAATGGGCAGTGGCTTGACTCGGCTACCCATTTAACGTGCATTCAGCTTTGCTCGGGTGTTCGGGCTCCGAGAATTTTGTACGATTTGTACGAGTCGGTCGAATTCCGAGGTTTCACTGTATATATATGTATATATATATATATATATATATATATATATATATATATACAGCGGGTATGGAAAGTATTCAGACATGCAGAACATCTAAACTCCACACAGGCGAGGCTGGATTTGAACCCGGTTCCTCAGAACTGTGAGGCAGACGTACTAACCAGTCGATCACCGTGCTGCCTATTCTTAAACATATTTAATGTAATTAGAAACAAAACAAGGATGAGTTTTTTTTTTTTTTTGCACAAGAAGAACAATTTTATTCAATTATAAAACAAAATGAGCAGTGAGCTTAAAGGCTAAACATAAAAGCATTACACTTAGTAATTGTGTAACTTGGCTATGCAAACTACAAATTAATTGATAGAACACCCATCCTTTAGAATGTGTAAGTTCTGCATCAATCTTATACCGACTTAAATTCTGCCACAACTTTGTTGATAGAACCCATTGACAGAGTGGTGGCTACACTTCTTGCATAACGGGAAAGACAAAAGTGCATAACGGTAAAGACTTAGACAGCAGGTCTACGAGAAACTGGGCAATGAATTCAACAAAGAGGAGCGATGCGGTTCTGTGTTTTTTCACATTATCAGTGTCCAAGAAACACTGACTGCTTTGAATCCTCTGTCTGTCATAATTCAGGGTAATTGTTTAGTAGTAGCGGCATGGTGGGCGACTGGTTAGAGCGTCTGCCTCACAG
Organism: Phycodurus eques; assembly: GCF_024500275.1. Taxonomy (NCBI): domain Eukaryota; kingdom Metazoa; phylum Chordata; class Actinopteri; order Syngnathiformes; family Syngnathidae; genus Phycodurus; species Phycodurus eques. Next base: position 14,287,320 of record NC_084534.1, read on the forward strand.
TTCTGAGGACCGGGATTCAATCCCCGGCCCCGGCTGTGTGGAGTTTGCATGTTCTCCCCGTGCCTGCGTGGGTTTCTCCGGGCACTCCGGTTTCCTCCCACATCCCAAAGACATGCATGGTAGGTTAATTGAAGACTCTAAATTGCCCGTAGGTGTAAATGTGAGTGGGGATGGTTGTTTGTTTCTACGTGCCCTGTGATTGGCTGGCAATCAGTTCAGGGTGTACCCCGCCTCCTGCCCGATGATAGCTGGGATAGGCTCCAGCACTCCCGTGGCCCTTGTGAGGGTAAGCGGCTCAGATAATGGATGGATGGATGGATGGATGTTTAGTAGTAGTAACAGTCGTAGTAATATAAACAAACACAACTATACTGAACAAAAAGTTTATAACTATACAACCTTAAATTAGCCTTTAACTATCTTTTGTCTATTGTTTAATAATTATAATAAAGAAAACATTTACAGTTGCAAGAAAAAGTGTGTAAATCCCTTGGAATTGCCTGGATTTCTGCATAAACTGGTCATATAATGTGATTGGATAATTATCTAAATCACAAAAGTAGGCAAAAAAAGTTTTCTTAATCTAATACCACACAAGTCATTACGTTTCAATGATTTTACTGAACACGACACGTGAGAGTGCAGGAAGGAAAAAGTATGGGTAAGAACCTTAAGATTTAATAACTGGTTGAGCCTCCTTTGGCAACAGTAACCTCAAATAAACATTTCCTGTAGTTGCAGATCAGACCAGTGTGGCAGCACGTGCACATACAATGGTTTGGAATAATTTTAGTAACCAAAGAAAGACAGGCGCTACCTTGGGAATTACGCCCAAGGAAAGAGTTCAGTTTAACAGTGCAACAATAAGGCAATCAGGTTTGTTAGACCAATGAGGCAGGCGACGTGGTTACAATTATGAAAACTTAAATCAATTACTTTATTACAAGACTTATTAGATTCAAGAAATGCCTAAACCTGCAATCGGTAACTTTTTTTTTTGTTTAAAAAAAAAGATAATTTTGGCCTAAGCCACTTCTAGAGGAGATGAAACAATGCTGATTAAACCTGTCAGCTCCTCTAACGTCTATATTTTTACAGACAGACCCAATCTGACACTGTGACTGAAGGCTGTTTCGCCCAGCAGGGCTGTAGAGGTCACTGTTGTGGTGTGTGGTGACAGTGGCGTTGCTTTGTGATGCAACATAGTTTGCTGCTGTGTAGCAGAGAGGGGAGGGACAACTGCCATGTGTGCTCTGACCCGATTTTGAGAGTTTGGTTGAATCTCTCTCTACTCTAGCATTGCCTTGGTGGTGATGAAAGACTTTTACATTTCTATAATCCCCCTATCCTTGACAAATGTCACAATGTCAGCCAAGATAAACTGAGCTACATCAGGTACACCATGACAAACCCAGCCTGGCAGCACCTCAGGCCACTTGAAGTGGAGGTCATGTCCACCTGAAAGATAGTCCACTGGGTGTTTGGACACGGCAGGGGCTGTAAAGGAGGAGGTGGGTGTTTGCCGGTTTTGCCGTGGTTTCCACATCTCTGATGATGCCGGGCCAACAGCCCAGGCCTCTGCAGCATTGTTTCATCCTCACAACACCCCTCGTGAACCATGATTAAAACATGGGGGCTCAAGGTACAAACGCAGTGACTTATGCCCTGACCCCATCTTGAGACTATGAGAGCCTGGCAATCTGTCCAGAGGGTAAAGTGCCGTCCATACAGATACATGTGCCACCGTTCATAACACAGGTCAGAGCCTCCCTCTACCCAACAGAGTACTTTTGTTCAGCAGAACAAATGATCTCGGTGCAAACGCCACTAGGCACTCAGTTCCATTTTTGAGTTGGGACAGGACAGCCCTGCAGTGTTGGAAGCATTCAGGTCATGGACGTGGGGCGCTGCAGGTTAAAGTGAGCAAGCACCAATGGGGACGTAAGCTGTGTCTTGAGCTGGCGGATGGCATTTCACCTGTTTCAGAAAAGCACACAGGTGTGCAGTGGTTTTGAAGTAGTGGGGAAGGAACCGTACTGTAAATAAAAAGCTGTCATCCCCAGAAAGGAGGATAGCTGTGTAGGGCATGAGGGCTCTGGCAGGCGCAACACAGCATAAACATTTTATTTTAGTGGGCTCAGGCCACCAAGTGAAACCCCGCTAACTCAATGGCAGGTGCTGCGAAGGTGCACTTCTGAACTTTGTTCAGTGTGAGACTGTGGTTGGTACACTGAGTACCCTAGAAAGGCAGTCGCCGTTTTGGGGGGTTATCACACCATTCACCACAATGTCCAGTTTCACGACCAGTAGCGCTAATAGGCATGTGCGAAGTGTGCGACCGCTCTGAGTGGTGGGGCGGCAGTGGGAGGTAGTTAGTCAAAAGCCGCAGCTTCTGCTTTAGCTTGGGATCAGTTGTGTTCTGCCAGTTTGTCTCAAATCATCTCGTCTTCCAATTGGCAGAATTTGCAGAGGTTAGCCAAGCACCGTAGGTCTCAACATGGTGCCCTAACAACTCGCCCCTCTGCTGCCATCGCTGGCCAAAGGTTATACTTTGAATCATTGTGCTGTGTGAAGCAGCAAAATATCCGGCAAACACGGCAACCAGTCTTCATACATTTACGTGGGTTCAAGAGCACGGAAAATTGGCCCTCGCTGCCCAGTGTGGAGCATGGATTGCGAGCTTTGTCAAGTCTGATCGCTGCTATGAACATCTTAAAAGAGTCCTACCAGCGAGACCACGGGCAGCAGTGTAAACTGAAGCTCAGTCTACATCACCAAACTGTTACGTTCAATAATATGCAACAACAACTGTGTGCAAAGGAGAATTTTATTTACGTTTTCAACACACACCACCATCACGACACGTCACTCTACGAAACTGGCATCACACTTGTAGCGCTATGGTTTATGGCTATATGCCACAACCAGCTTTACCAGATCTAGCGTCCCAGAGCGGCTTATGCTTGGATCAGACTACAAGACAAATCTGGTCTTTCGTGATTGCACTATGTCAGACTCCTGCCATAAAATCTTGCTGTATCTCGGTCAGACAATGGCAACACTACACGACATGTATTCCGAGACCACCATATCTCGTCTTTTATGATCACTGGGCTTTATCTTTTAAACACTGTAGGGAGGCGTGACCAGAAAATGTGTCACCTTTCACCACAACCGGATAGAACAGTTACCATGGCGACAACAAGTTGTTGTCAAACAATGGATCGCCACGACACTCTTGGGGACAAAAAGAACAAAAACAGGGAAAAGATGTACTGGTGTAACTAGCTGCTTGGGAGAGGACGTTTTGGACTGTCCATTCAAGGATAGCTTGAGATATGTTCACTTACTTCTAATATGATTCAGCTCGCTAGCACGTAACAAAATCTTATGTAGCCTAGCAAGCTAGTGCTAGCACTAACGTTTGTATGTAAACATGCCGGCGTTCTGTCGAATCATGCTCTAAAGCTTTGGTAAACATGGTTTGTGCGTGTGAATAAATGTTGACAACGGCGACCAAGTATGTTGACAATGCCGAGCACAGGAGGTGATGTGCTGGTCACAATACGCAATCCTATTGGTCGACGTCAAGGTGCGCTGTCGTAGAGTTGTCGTTGATATGTCACAGTACATGGAAAATATCCAAAAAAACAAACATGCTAGACTTTTCATTTTGGCATCGTAGGGCCAAATCTTTGGTCGTGTATTCTGTCACACAAGACGTTTTGTCGTTCTCGATAAAATATGTCGGATCTGATCTGGGAAATCACCCGTAGTCGCAAATCAGGCCAATATCGGGACTACAATCCTGTTGTCTGATCGAGGTATTAAGAGCACACAGCTGTAATCAGTTTAATCAGGTTTGAGCTGCTGGCTGACTCCAACACATCATACCTGCAAAGACACACACACGCACGCGCGCACACACACACACACACACACGGGGCAGACCTCAGGGTATTGAGACAGCAGACCTGACAGGAGCTGATTGGCTTGAAACATCAAGATGAACATCTATTCAAAGCTGATGGGGCAGGACGTCTGTCTGATGGGGCAGGACGTCTGTCTCACAGTCAACTCAAGGTAAGACATGTTCTCACTGTGCTTTTGTGGGTTTTTTTCCAGGCACTCCGGCTTCCACCCACATTCCAAAAACATGCATTTAAGGCTAATTGAAGAATCGAAATTGTCAATAGGTGTGAACGTGAGTGTGAATTGTTGTTAATATAGCCTGTGCGCCGTGCGACTTACTAGTGTACCCCACCTCTCGCCCAATATTCACTGGGATATAGGCTGAATTTACCCATGATTCTGATGAGGACAAGTGGTATAGAAAATGGACGGAGAGCAGATTGGCGCAGTGTGATCTGCAGTCGAAAATGCAACGCAATTCTTCACCACTGCAAACTACAACCACAATAATGAACATTGTTAAAATATTTACCTCTGAGCAGTGTTGTCCCTGAACGAGTTCAATGAATGAAAGTTCATGAACCAGTTCATATTTTGTGCGAACATGAACTGAACTCATTTTTTCATTTGCAAACATTTCGTTCAAAAGAACAAATCTTTTTAGTGAGCGTACTGAACTGAATCAGTTTATGAAATGATTTGTTTTTTGAGCTTGGCTGCCACCAAGAGTGAGTCAGCTGGGAGCGGAACCGAACTGCTGTAGCGTTCTGTCACTCACTTCTGAATCTTCGGCGAATGACCAATGAGCCGCCAGCGTCAGGTAGCGCCGTGCAGGGACTGAATTGAATTAAATATACGATTGAACTGAATGGACTGAAGGACATTGCACTGTTAGCCATGAGTGATTCGTTCGTTGAACTTCTTCGTTCGTGACTCATAAGCCACGAGTGATTCGTTAGTTGAACGTCTTCGTTCGTGATCCGCTAAAGACCGATGTACTAGTACATATGGAGTGATTCATGTGTAAGTTCACTACGAACGAGTACGATGAGTGTTTTCTTTTTCGCGCAAGGAACGACATCGTGCGCAGTGAATGTACTCAAGTCATGAGCGATTTTAACCGCTCGTCCTAACGTCCTCGCGGGGATATCTTTCACTGGCAGCCGTTTCTTCAAGCTAACGGCTAATGTTGAGTCAGTCAAGCACATGAAAACAAGTGCACACGCGGGGCGTGGGTCAGATGGTGTCTCCATAATCTTAACGGACTCCACATAAAGTCATGCGAGAACAGGAGACCGACCTGCGAGTTCGATTCGCTAGTGCAAGGCAAGCTGAAGCGGCAGTAACAGGGAGTTGAAGGAGGGAGATTTATTTGAAAAGATTAATAAGAAATTTAAAATAGCACATATATTTACACATACATATTTTCCTCTCTGTCTACTAAAATTGGTATTGTTTAGTATTATCACTGTAATATTGATTTGCAATGAAATTATAGTTTTATCCAAGCCAACAGCGAATGTTGAGTCAGTCAAGAAAAACAATAAATGAAAGTGAATAATAAATGTACAGTATATATCTACACATACATATCATTCCCTCTGTCTCTAATGCGATGATTAAAGCTTTTTGTTTAATATTAAATACTCCTACTACTACTACTACTAATAATAATAATACAAAAACATTAAACTTGTATAGCGATCCTCAAGACACTCAAAGACACTTTATCCCGACAACAACAGTAAAGGTGGGTGAACAGGAAGCACGGGTGCTGGTGTCAGCAAGGCTGCCCACTGCGGTGGATTGCAGACAAGTCTCGCCGGCTGGCGGGAGCCTGTGTGGATGTAAGGGGATGTGGAAGGAAGCCTGGTGTTTGAGAGCTTGCTGAGAGAGAGAGAGAGGTCGGTTATTACTTAGCTTCCGTTTTTTTTTTTTTTTTTTTGTGGTAATCTCCCAGCCTTTCCTAGTTTACAATACGTGACAACAACAAGGCACGGTCCTTCGGTGAACATAGTTGAGTGAACGTGAACCTCAGGGATGAATCATTAACTGAATGAGAAAGCACTTGGATGATTCTGTGAAAAAGAACTGGTGAACGAATCTTTTTAACAAACATTTTAGTGATTCAGTACACTCAATAAAAGTGCCGTGCCCATCACTAGTTCGTTTCTGCCTGAAGAACATAATCGAGAACGCGTTCATTCTGGTGTGTAAGAACGGTTTACGAACGACAGTTCACTTTCATTCAAGAGTGCCAGGTTTTGTTAGGGAATTCCAGGACAAACCCATCTGAACACACTCTATACGAGCTTCATATGTCGATGGATAAACGCTTTATTTGGCAACCGATTCAGTGCGGCCACGGCCGCCATTCATGGCATGCACTCGAGTTGTCACATTCGCGAACGTTTCATTCAGAAGATCGAATCGTTTTAGTGAACGAACTGAACTGAATCAGTTCATAAAATGATTCATGCTTTCAGCCTGCCCGCCGGCCGCCGCTGTGAGGCAAATGAGTCGGCTGGGAGCGGAAACAGAACTGCTGAATCGTTCTATTACTCACTTCTGAATCTTCGGCGAATGACCAATGAGCAGCCAGCGTGCCGGGGGCGGGACTTCATTAAACGTACTGCCATGTGATTTGCGATTCGCCAGCGTTTGTCACGCACTTCGCCGAATAACCAATGAGCAGCTAGCGTCAGGCAGCGCTTAAGTGAACTGAGTGGGAGAGAGCCTCACTGGACGTCAGGGGACGCGGAAGGATGTTCGGGAGCTGAGCTCGCTGCACGCATGTTCACGAGTCACAACCGAAGCCGGGTGTTCGAGAGCTTGCTGAGAGAGAGATAGGTAGGTGATCATTTATCTTGTTTTTTTCTTTTTCTTTATTTTTGTAACCTACCCGCAATACGTGACAACAACAACGCATTGTCCTTCAGTGAACGTGTTGAGTGAACATGAACCTCAGGGATGAATCATTAACTGAATGAGGAAGCACTTCGAACGATTCGGTGAACGAATCATTTGAATGAATCTTTTTAAAGAACTGATTCGAATGATTCAGTACACTCAAAAGAACTGGCGTCACTAACTAGCAGGCAGGTCGCAGTTGCGTGAGTATGCGAGGTGCGTTCGGGGACACTACGTAAATGGGACAAAACATGTTCTTCGGTGGTTCTTTCTTATACAGTGCATAATTGTAAAAATAAAGTACTCGGAAAATTATTATTTGTATCAGAATGGTTTAGTTAAAACTACGATCACACTGTCATGATATGGAATTTACTTTATTTTGGAATAAAACAATCCCCCGCGACCGTGAACAGGATAAGTGGTATTGAAAATGGATGGATATAAGAATAGATACAAAATATATATATTTTGCTAAGTTAGTCAGCCAGAGCTGTGAGGAATGCCAAATTATCAATGTCCTTTCATCATAATTCCTGTCATATTGTGTTGCATGTTTGTTTGCACATTAAGAACAAAAGTCCTGTTTTTGTTTTAATTCCTCATTCTAAAAAAAACCCCAAAAAAACATTCAAGCAACATGTTTTTCCTCATGTTTTTGAGATTGTATGGTAAAAGCTGCAGCTGGCTACTCGTGTGGACTGAATGGGTGGCAGCAATGGGGAAATCAAATGCCAATATTTTAAGAGGAATAGACCATCAGCAACATCCATCCATCCATTTTCTGTACCGCTTATCCTCACTAGGGTTGTGGGCGTGCTGGAGGTTATCCCAGCTATCTTTGGGCGAGAGGCAGGGTACGCCCTGAACTGGTTGCCAGCCAATTGCAGGGCACATTTAAACAAACAACCATTTGCACTCACATTCACACCCACACCCACACCTCCGGGCAATTTAGAGTCTTCAATTAACCTACCGTGCATGTTTTGGGGATGTGGGAGGAAATGGGAGTACGTGGAGAAAACCCACACAGGCACGGGGAGAACCTGCAAACTACACAGAGGTAAGGCCGGATTTGAACCCGGGTCCGCAGAACTCTGAGGCAGATGTGCAGACCAGTCGCTCGCCGTGTCAGCAACATATTGAGAAAAACTAGTTAATTTCTGGAGCAGCGAACTAAACTTTGAACTAGTTTGCATAGAAAATTAACTTTCCCAACACTGCCTCTGATAATCCAATATACTGCATACTTTCAGAAGCGCTTTTCTCATTTGCACCCTCTGCTGTGCGGATGGAGTTGACGCGCGCGCGCGTGTGTGTGTGTGTGTGTGTGTGTGTGTGTGTGTGTGTGTGTGTGTGTGAGTGTGAAGCACAAGTATACATCAAGGCCTTTAAGTCATTGTATTACAATACTTAATACATTCTCTGCGCGTGGGAATTTATGCTTGCATTACAATGTGTGATGTGACAAATTAAGTGGTTGGTGGTTGCATCGTGCAAACCACTTCAGCACAGTCATGTATTGGTTTCAATTGAAGGGTTCATTGGAGAGTACATTTTCTCAGAATTGAATGTTCCAATAAGGTCATTCTGAGACATCCGTACTTCTTGTCAACAAGGCAGCAGATTGTCACAGAGATATCGAAATATAGTCTTCTTGTATTCAGTTTTGTATTGTAATTGCCATCATTACATGCAGAAATTGGAGTGTCATGAAAAAGCCTGTCAGAGTAGCTACAAAAATAGTTTATTCACTGATATTGAAACATTGTGGGAACTAAAAATATATAACAATTAACAGGTACATTAAAATAAAATCCCACTCCCTTATAAAAACGCACACAAACAATAGTGATGATGATGACGACGACGTGAAAATATAGAAAAACATCCGATTTTTTTTTAAGTGGTAAAAATGATTGTATCTGCAACATTTGGATAGGCTGCTGGATAATTTGTTGCATTGCACAATTTTGCTGATAATCAAACAAACATACTGGCCTACAAACATATCCTCCTTGCTGGAGTTAAATATTCATGTAATGATATGTTACCTATCAATGTATTAAATACAAAAATTAAGGTAATTCAAGTACTTAGTCAAGAAATGTCAAATGGCACAGTTAATTGGTCTTTGCAGTCATAATTATAGGGCTGTTTCAGTTGCTGTCGCCTGGCCCACTTTATCTAGCCAGTCCAGTAACGTATCCAGCTCTGCTACGGCCTTCATCGCTGCCTTGTCGGTGGACAGCTGTGTTGGGTACCCACAAAGGCAGGGAGAAAGGACATGAATTAACTACAGTCACATTCAGACCGGTAAAATAGGATCTATTGCAATATGACGATTGTATGTTGAAATGAGGCACAAATATTCAGAATCAACAAACATTTCTCTTAAGACTGACTTTGGGAGTGAGGATCAGTGTTGTGTCCATTCAGTTATGAACCATATGAAAGGAGATGTACCTTGTCAAATTCCGTCTCTAGAGAGTCGATTGCTATGTGCGTGTCCTCGTTGCAGAGACAATGCTGAGGGGAGAAGATGAGACCGTTAGTTCCTCGTAAAGACACGTCCATGGCAAGCCGTCCATTTTTTGTTGTTGACCAAGCACACTTACACATCTGTTTATATTCCGTCTCATGGTGACAAAAGCATTGGCCAGGGCGCTGGAACTACGTTGCTCCTGTGGCTGATCGGAGGCAAAGTTGCGGAACACTCTCTCCACATAGAAGCGCAGGAGCAGGCGCAGGAAACAGCATGCCTGATCATCCTAAGAAAGTCCAAATAGTTACATTACTACACACTCGTATGACAATGTTGTGTATTACTTTCGGAGCTCACTTTTAAGCAAAAATCAGACCTAGAACTAGACTCACCTGAACATCTTTCATTGCTGTTCTGCTCAGAATCCTCACTCCAATCTCAGTGTCTTCTATAATCTGTCATAAAACCCAAACAACATGAGATAAAATATCTACACCCACTACAAGGGATCATCACCAGCTTTTGCTGGTAGCGCTTGTGTCAAACTCACCGCTTTTGATCGTATTTCGGAGTAATATCTGCGCAGTTCTGGCATGTGGACGCTAATGCTGCATTTGTTGACCTGCAGCGTTAAGGTGAGCGCAGGCTTACTCACAAGGCCGAGCAGGAGGCAGAGCGAGAAGCAGAGCGACCTCGTCATCATTGTTGTCATCTGGAGAAGAGACACAACGATGTGATTAGTTATCACAAGTTAGTCATTAATTGTTACCCCTGCCAAGTATTTCGTGGGGCATGTGTAAATGTTTTTAAATGTTCAATTAATAAAAAAAAATAAAATTATTATTTGTTTCTTCACTTATTTTTTTAAATGTACTTATGTTTTCAACCATTTACTCACTGATGGACTGGCATACGTTTATTTGTCTGTTTTGTTTTGTTTATTCACTTTGGATGAGGATCCAGATGGAGCAAACTCATGAGAAAGGGCCTACATTAGATTTAGCTTTGTTTATTGTTTGCTGAATTTCTCAGTTAATAAGGCATACATCTTCATAGTCGGACATACGCCGGAAGTATGTATCTATGAAGGCGTCAGATGTGGTGCTGAACCAATGCGCAAACGTTTGACCTTTGTGGAGCTCTAAAGTTATTTATATATTTTCCACAATAGAAAATATTATTGTTTTCCGATCACCAGGTTGTAGCGTACATTGATCGAGCAACCTGAACTAGCCATGATCGTTGGATCGGAACAATATCATACATCATACCCCTATTCTTGTAACACTCTTACAACCCTATTCCAATGAAGTTTTATACCCAATCATAGCACCCACCTGTTCCCAATTAGCCTGTTCACCTGTGGGAGGTTCCAAACAGGTGTCTTTTTTGCCACCTGTCCCATCTTATTTGCAATGTGTTGCAGCCATCAAATTCTAAGTTCATGATTATTTGCTAAAAACAATAAAGTTGATCAGTTTTAACATTAAATATCTTGTCTTTGTAGTGTATTCAATTAAATATAGGTTGAACTTGATTTGCAAATCATTGTATTCTGTTTTTATTTATGTTTAACACAACGTCCCAACTTCATTGAAATTGGGGTTGTACAAACAGACAGACTCTCATTACGATGTTTCAATGCAGAAGGTTTCTCTTCATCATCCTGATGTTAGTCATGCTCAGCAGGCATAAGCAGTGACCCACCACCATCATTGTATTTTCACTCACCTGTGTGTTCACCTGTATTCTGGAGAAAGATCCAAGGCTGGCTGTGTCTGTGTGCCTCCATGCTGTCTCCTCTTATAGTGCAGCCAGGGGGATTTTAGCGACAATTGTAGTTTCCACAGATTCCAAAAATCGGAGTAGGAGGAAGTGTCGAAACAGGTAAAAGCGAAATGAATTAATTTCCTCCTGCCTCAGGCTAATATAACACTATCTTACACAATTATTTAATGACTCATTCATAACAGTGACATCATCTCTGTGCTAATAACCCTGGTTCTGGTTCAGCAACATAGCGCATCCAGTATACTAAATAACAGTGTCATGTCTTGATTCAAGGATACATTTTTTTAAAACAGAATTCCTTTTATATATATGTATATGTGAGGTATCTATGTGTGTGTATATATATATATATATATATATATATACATATAAATGTGTGTGTGTTTATATGAGGTATATATACATACGTATATGTATATATATACCTCAAGATAGCCACAGTATACCCCCCTCAATATTTTGTAATATGTTTTAGATGCATTGTAAATAAAGTATTTTGCTTTGCAGCATGAGCAGCCTGGGGACTTTACTGTAGTTAGACAAGTTCGGATTGGAAACACCCAGTCGACTTGCTTAGCTGCTAATTCCACTGGATGAAATTTTCAAAAATTCACTCGTGCAGGAAAGAGTCACGAGCAAACACATTGTGTTTTTGTCATGAATGGCTGCTGACCTAGACAAGCCCAATGCTTACTCCACCCCAAATTAAGCTGGGATAGGCTCTGGCTCCCCGGAACCCTGACAGGACAAGCGCTGCGGAAAATTGTTGAATGGATGGGGGACTGAACTACAGTACATGTTTTCACTTTTCACCTGTCTCTAGTTATAGTTCCTCCTCTTTTGCTCAGTCAGCATTGGATCATTATTAAAATGTGTTTGTTATTTCTGAGTATGACATAATTCCACGTTCATGCAATGCCACAAGCCCACCAGGCAGGGAGAAAACAACACAGCTATCCAGACATAAAGCAAGTGTTGACAGGTAAGGACATAAGTAAAAGGGCTCTGAGCATTTTTGTCACGTTTCAATTAAACAAAAGGTCCATGACGCTGATGCCAGTTAGAACCCTAATAATCGTGGCCATCTGCCAGCTTCATAGTTGTTCATTCTTTCTTTGGATTTAATCAATTCCTCAAACCACAACAAATCGTTCGCATCATGACACATTGTGTCCAAGAAAGAGCCTACAATTACAATGAGGTCTACTTCCTAATGGCTGGAATTCTTGACTTACACCACACAATGTAATTACATAACGGAACAACGGCAACACATATTTATTGTAATTCATGTCCTTGTAGAAGAGATATGGTTGGAGCATTCTGTTTTGGAAAGTGAAGCCAGAGCTGAAGAGCCTTAAAAGCTGCATTATTTCTCGTGGCCAGCAGAGGGTGACTCCACATGTGGGAAGAAGAGGAGAGATAACAAAACTGGGTATTCCTTGTAGCTGTTTGTAGACAAGGCAGCTGCCAGCTCCCCAAAACACTTACATGGATTTTGTTTGTCGCATTTTTTGGGGATGATGATTATTAAAATTATGGCTGTATTTAAAATCATTTCCTTTTGGGCCCCTGGAAATTGAGGTAAAGCCAAGAGCACTCTTCATGCAATGGCTATAATGCCGAAAAGGGCATTTCCATATTTTTGTGAAGCATCTTTAAATTAAAGCAGATTTTGTTGTTGTACTTCAAAAGTACTAAATAAAGTGCATTACCAAATACCGTACTTGGTGGCAGTTTAATGTTTAAAATACTTTAACAGAAAAATATGGTGTAAAAATAAAAGTTTTTCGGGAAGTCCAATCAAGGCACCAATCACACAGCAACACACACTCACACACACTGAGACAATCAATTGAACTCAACTGAACTTAAAACAAACATATATATTTTGTTTTTATTATTGATGAGTGAACAGAAAGCAATACAATTATTCATCTATTGGTATCATGTTTATCAAACATTTTGTTTACCTATAGAGGTACAAAGGCACCTCTGCCTCACAGTTCTCAGCTCAAATCTCAGTTCCTGTCAGGGGTGTGTGTTCTGGTTGTTGTTTTCCCCCTGTCTCGTACACACCTGCTCCTGAGAGCATCTTCCCTATCTGTGCCTCATTTACCCTAATTACCCCATGCATTTAACCTCGCGTCTCATTCTTTGTGGTCGCCAGTTCGTTGTACCTTGTTGTCACGTTCCAGCATTCCTTGTTTCCACGTCACCGACTCATAGTAAGACTAGACCCTGTTCTGATTATGGACCTTGCCTTTTGGATACTGTTGCCTTTACGGATTGCCTGCCTGTGTACCGACCTCTGCCCATTTATTAAACCTCCCTTTTTGAAACTGTCCATCTGAATTGGAGTCATGCATTTTGGGTCCTGTCCTTTGTTCCGTACATGACAGAATGAACTGACCATAACATGGACACAGCAGACTCAGACCTGGTGCGCAAAGCCCTTCAAGCGCAGGGTCAACGCGTCTCGAAGCAGGATGAGCAGCTTGCTGCCCTCCACCTTCATCTAAAGGGACTGTCAGAGCATCAGGACACTATGGTGAGACAGGTGGCCTCACAGTTTGAAGTTCTAATGAATATGGTTCAGAAGAAGGAACAAGCTGGCACAACACCCAATGCCACCACTGTACCACCGTTTCCATGTGAAGCAGTCACCATGCAGACACCTGCCACATCCGCTGCTGTCTGCCCACAGCTCTCTCGACCGGAGAGGTTCTCTGGAGATTCTGGGAATATGAAGCCGTTCATCACTCAGTGCGAACTCCACTTTGAGCTGCAGGCAGCTGCCTTCCCCACCGAGCGGGCAAAGATCGCTTTTGTCATTGCCCACTTGACTGGTCGCATGCAGCCGTGGGCTACTGCTGAATAGAGCCGCAATTCTGCCGCGTGTCATTCTTGGGCTTCTTTTGTAAAGACTATGGAGCAAGTTTTTCAGTATTCCACACCAGATCGTGAGACAGCTTGGTCCCTTGTCACCTTACAACAAGGCAAGCGCAGGGTGTCAGACTACGCGATTTGACTTTCGCATTCTAGCAGCTGAGAGTCAGTAGAACAACAGGGCACTACTCGATGCATTTTATTTCAAGCACTATCCCCCGCCGTCAAGGATCATTTGGTCCCACGAGACCTGCCGACCGACTTGGACACTCTCATCGCTCTCTCCATAAAGATCGACAAAAGGCTTTTGGATCGTGAGCTGGACGCAGATCGGCGGAAGCATGTGCCACCGCGCACTTGGAGGACGAGTCTCTTTGACCAGCCAAACCAAGGCCGATCCCCTGTTGCCAGTCTCAATCAACTGGCTAGCGTCACCACGGATGAATCCATGCAACTGGGCAGGCTCTGTCTCTCCCCTGAGGAAGACTGCAAACTCAGGCCCGGGGCCCAAATTTGGCCCACGATGTAATTATATTTGCCCCGCAACGCCATATTGAATGTGTATTAGAGCTGGCCCGCCAGTATATAGCACATGCGCCACTAATATTCCAAATTCCAGAATGCTTTGCTAGTTTGTTGGCCAATCAGTCTAGACCGGCGAGCGCCCCTTCCCTTTGTGTTGCAGTCGTTTGCAACTATACTACCAGTCTCCTGCTGCAAATTTACACTTCCCCTTCCGAATAACGGCCAAGCGAAAGATGGAAAACGGTTAACTTCCAAGACATGGGTGGGAGGCAGATTGTCTGTCACTAAAGTAAAATACAGACCTGTTTGTCAGTGTGCAGAGCAACGTGGCTGTAACAAAGAATATAACATAATTCAACTTTTTTTTAAATGCCCTTTATCAACTCCTAGGCAGGGACTGTTAACAGTTTGACATTTAGATTTTTATTGAATGACATTCTTATTTTTTGGGGTTGTTTTGTTGTTGGCCTTTGAAAAAAGATTTACATAAAAAAGAAAGGTAGTTTGAGATAGATAAATAAAAGATGGAGAGACAGAAGAATTCATTCAAACAAATACCACTCATGTCTTTTATCGCAAATTTGATTTCTCGTGTTTATAATATTAAAGTTTGTTTAGTCCAGATTCAGTGTTTAAGCAAAATTTAAGTTTGTTGTCGTATGATAAACTTTAATGCTACATTTCTGGAGATATGGGAAACATGCACATCGCAGTGATTTTTCATAAAATATTGAGTTTGGCCCGCGAACGTTTTCCCAATTTAAAATTTTGGCCCACCGTAATTTGGGTTTGTCACCCCTGCTCTAAATAGTCCATCGGTGTGAATGTGATTGTTAACGATAGTTTGCCAATATCTATATGTGCCCTACGATTGGCTGGCGACCAGTTCACCTGTTCAGGGTGTACCCCAGCGCTCGCCCCATGTCAGCTGGGATATGCTCCAGTTCACCCTAATGAGGATAAGCCGTATACAAAATAGATGGTTGTGAGTTTGTGAAAAAAATTATATATATATATAATATATATATGGCGGCACGGTGGACGACTGGTTAGAGCGTCAGCCTCACAGTTCTGAGGACCCAGGTTCAATCCCCGGCCCCGCCTGTGTGGAGTTTGCATGTTCTCCTTGTGCCTGCGTGGGTTTTCTCCGGGCACTCCGGTTTCCTCCCGCATCCCAAAAACATGCATTAATTGGAGACTCTAAATTGCCCAGTAGGTGTGACTGAGAGTGCGAATGGTTGTTTGTTCCGATGTGCCCTGCGATTGGCTGGCAACCAGTTCAGGGTGTACCCTGCTTCCTGCCCGATGACAGCTGGGATAGGCTCCAGCACGCCCGCGACCCTAGTGAGGAGAAGCGGCTCAGAAAATGGATGGATGGATATATATATATATATATATATATATATATATATATCATCATCAGCAGCAGCAGCCATTATCTTTCCACTGCAGGATGAAGGCCTCTTCACTACTATGACATTTTGCCAATGTATTCCGGTGTGCTTAATGATTTCCTCTATCCATCAACTTTTAGGTCTTCGCCGTGGTCGCTTTGTGTCCAGAGGTATCCAATTGATACTTTCTGTGGTCCACCTTTTGTCAACTCTTCGGGCAACGTGGCCAACCCATTTCCATTTAAGGCTTTTTATTTTTGACGTCGGTAACTCGCGTCTGCTGTCTTATCCAACTGCATCTCTTCTTGTTGCGAATGCTTATTTTCAACATTTGGCGTTCCTTGCTTCTTTGGGTTACACATAGTCTTTGTATAACTTTGGCATTCGTAGTCCAAGTTTCACTACTGTAAGTGAGGACTGGTCAAATACATTGATCGAAAAGTTTTCTTTTCAAGAAAATGGGAAGATTGTTCTTGAATATAACACTAAGCCTTCCATAAGCCTGCCAGGCAAGCTTTATGCGGCGTTCAACTTCAGTGCCTGTATTTCCATCCATTGTTACAAGTCGGCCTAAATAGATGTACTTGTCGACGGCGTCTAGGACACAGTCCTCCATTTCGATATCTTTTTGTGGACAGTAACGATTGAACATGACCTTCGTTTTGCTTTTGTTCATTTTCAGACCTGAGCGACGGCTTTCTAACTCTAATTCCTGAATACGACGCTGTAGTTGTTCAGCATCGAAGGAGAATAAAATGATGTCTTCGGCAAAACGAAGATGGCTCAAATAAGCACCGTTAATTTTTAGTCATTCATTTTTTCCAACTGAGCTTTTTAAATATTTCTTCAAGGCAAGCTGTAAATAGCTTCGGAGACAGTGTGTCGCCTTGCCTGACCCCTTTTCCTAGACTTATTCGCACTCTTTCATCATCCATTCGTATTGAACCTGAAGAATCGTTGTATATTGATTTGTAGAATGTTGATATAGGTCGGCTCTATCGCTTGATTTACTTGCGCCTGCAGTATCAAAGTGGTGGTGACTGAGTCAAACGCTTTTTCATGAAGTCAATGAAGGCTACATACAGAGGCATTTCGCACTCGTAGTGTCATTCAATTATTTGTTGAACTGTCTGTATGTGGTCCATAGTATTAAAACCGCTATGATAACCCGCTTGTTCGATTGGCTGTGCTTCACTGAGTTTGATTCCAATTCGTTTGTCCAATATCTTTGCAAAGACTTTATAAATCGTTGAGAGCAGGCTTATTGGGCGATAATTTCTTAGGTCCATTTTATCGGCTCATTTATGTAGCAAAATGATTTCTGCGTCTTTCCATGTCGCCGGTACTTCTTGCAAGTCCAAGCGGCGTTGAAACAGTTTTACAAGGATCTTATTAAGTTCGTTCCCTCCTGCTTTAAACATTTCAATAGAAATTTCATCTAGACCACAAGCTTTTCCGGTCTTAAGTGAACTAATAATGTTTTCAACCTCTTCATTCACGATACATAGAACTGGGTCTGCTTCTGGCTTTCCAGTCATCATTCGGTGAGGGTCACTGTATAGGTTTGTATAAAATTCTTTAACTCGTTGTACGACTTCTTGGCGGCTGTGACATATCGTTCCATCTTCCGTTTTCAAACCAAAAATTATTTTCTTGTGGCGAATTAATGCACATTTTACATTTTTATATATATTATATTATATATATATATACACACACACACACACACACACACACACACACACACACACATATATACTACATATTGTACTAGAGTGGCTCCAACTACCGGAGACAAATTCATTGTGCGTTATTTGGACATACTTGGCAAATAAAGATGATTCTGATTCTCATTCTGATATACATATATTGCTCACAAAGGAGTCTCTATTTCTCCTCGATGAGGAGACTATAAATCTCCAGCTTGGGGAAATGACTTTAAAGCAATAATGAAGAGAATGTGTTTCACAATCCAGGGAGGCTTTGGCCCTATTTAGGACCAGCATCAAAAGCCCTTTGAGCATTTATTCAATATCCTTAATATCCAGTTTGAGGTCTATGTACTAATATGTTTTTTGTCCTTACTATTCAGACAAGTTAGCACAGTGGTAGGTTAACCAGGGGCACACTATTTTTTTCCACTTGCACCTTCCAATTGTACGTGACATTTCTGTACACTAAGTAGGATAACTTTCTCCGGTACTCTTGGCTTCCTCCCACTACTATACATGTTTAGTTCATTCAACAGTCTTAAGTTGTGCAGGTGTGAATTTGAGTGTGAACGGTTGTTTGTCAATATGCTTTGTTTCTTTCTGTAGGGCCTAATGCATGTGTTGTTGATTTTTTTTGGGCAGTTCAAATTTTAAATGGTGGCAGCAGTTAAAAATGTAAATGTTTAAAGTGTGTGTAAACTCCCATATATTATATATATTTTTTATTTTATTTGACGCCTCCCTGGTGAGGTGTTCCGGGCACGTCCCACCGGGAGGAGACCCCGGGGACGACCCAAGACACGCTGGAGAGACTGTCTCCCAGCTGGCCTGGGAACGCCTCAGACTCCCCTCGGAAGAGTCTGGGCTTCTCTGCTAAAACTAATGCCCCCACAACCCGACTTCGGATAAACGGAAGAAAATGGAGAGATGGATGCATTTTATTTGACGTTCATGCTCTGATTTTTTGTTTTTAATCAGAAGTTACTCACGAATTACTGTTGAGTATTTTTTTGAGTACTTTCTTACTCTTACTCAAGTAAATATTTGGAGGATTACTTTTTATTTTTATGGTTGAAAACCTCCAGGACAGTCATATTGCTGTGTATTTGTGCCCATTTGTCCAACTGTTTATTTAGCATGCTACATCTGGGTTTATGTAAGATCATGACCAGACAAAAGTTATCAATATTGTATCCAGATCATCACTATTTATTCTTCCTTGTCGTAAATATCAGTTCCCTGTTCCTGTCAGGACACGTGCAGCAGCATTGTGGACTGGCTGGAGAGTTATACTAATCCATCTTCAATGTGACATGGACTCGTTTTTCTGCATCTTTTTGCATCAACGGGAAAAGAACCTATGTTGGATAACGGTGTGGGTGTTGAGTGACTAAATAGGTCTTTCCTTGGTATTCATGTGGTGTGGGAGTTAAAGGAAATTTTGTGACAAATGCTCCGATGCTAAAAGGAGGTTTCTTGTTGTGGTGCTCCAGGCAAAAGACATTTGATTTATGTTATTACGTAACTATATCGTTTGAGCAATAGTCTCTAGGGTGTCTAAAGCCAAGTGTAATTGTTTCAGTCTAAAAATAGAACATGGCACGTTTGAATGAATTTGGAGTGTGATTAAGTATAACCACCCTTCATTTATAAATAGATTATTGTTATTAGTGTCAAGTCTCTTCCAATAACGTGAGATGTTTATGTAGTCTTTTAGACTAACAAACAATGGGGTTAATTTTGGAGAGTGGCTACTTTGATGGAAAGTTTAACCACAGTGACGCATCCCTCCACTGGTAAGGAAAAGCAAAAAAGACAGGATTAAGCTTTACAATAAGCCTTCCAAAAAAAAATAAAAAATTTTACTTTTCTAGATACTGTATGTCCAATATTTGAAAGAGTTTGTCTATCACTTCAACCAGAGCTTAAGGGATATGTGTTCTATGTTGAAGTATCAAAGTTATTGATTTTGTATGTCTGACCAAAGATTGCCAATAACATTAAATCAGTGTGTTGTCATCTCTGGATGGAGCTCTGGATCTCTGGATTTTCACAACTTCAGTAATGGTGTCTTTAGTAAAGCACAAAATAAACCTTATTGATTTTGAATGATGTCAACCAAAAGATAGCCCTCCTAATTGGAAATTTAAACAGTGGATATAATCCATTCAGTCCCTAAAATATTTATATTTAGTCAACTTACCATCCATAGGAAAAGGTTTTAGTCGTGGTCGGATATTTATTTTTATATGAAAAAAATACTGTTGCTGAAAAAACAAACCAACAACTAATAATAAACAACTGAAAAAAATCGAGATCCCCCCAAAAAAAAAACATAATAAAAAACTAAAATGAGCAGAAACATGATTTTCATTGTGAGCATGATTGTTTGTCTATATGTGCCCTGTGATTGACTGGCACATATAAACAAACAACCATTCACACCTATGGACAATTTAGAGTCAATTAACCTGCCATGCATGTTTTTGGGATGTGGGAGGAAACCGGAGTGCCTGGAGAAAACCCACACAGGCACAGGGAGAACATGCAAACTCCACACAGGCGACGGCTGGGATTTGAACCCCGGTCCTCAGAACTGTGAGGCAGATGTGCTAACCAGTCGACCACCTTTTGTACGTTATTAATATAAAATTGTACCAGATTCTTTTTTTTTGGCTACGCAATTATCGTTCCTCCTAAATTCCCTGACAATGTGCTCTGAAATGAACGTTGCTCATGTAATTGCTGAGAAGGTTGACAGATGTATTTGCTTTGGTTTGGCTTGAGTGGGTGATGCCTTGAGGACCATGACAAAAGGAAGATTCAGAGGTCCATATGTGAGCATTAGCACCTCTTCAATCAACATTTCCAATGAATCTTTAAACTTTTAGGGATTAACAATTATTTAAAAAGAACACTAAGCCTTTATTAACACGTCGTTCACTCACTAGAGTCACGGGTGTGCTGGAGCCTATCCCAGCTATCTTCGGGCGAGAGCCGGGGTACACCCTGAACTGGTCGGAGGGCACATAGAAACAAGCAACCATTCGGACTCACATTCACACCTACGGGCAATTTAGAGTCTAACACGTCGTCACCATTCAAATGACCCAACAATCACTTTCATTTTTTTATTTTTTTTTGGCTCACGTAAACAGTAGTGTTAAGTTATTGTTGTTAACCATTAGCCGTAATTGTAGCTACACTTTTGTTGTGCCGCAGGTGAAGTCATCATTTCCCACGCTGCGCTTCCTGCCCTGTCATACCTGTTTTGCAAAGACTCACTTTCACTGCCACAGAGAAAACAAGGCAGTTTGTCGTGTAAATTGTACTTGCACCTTCTTGTTATTTTAACAAAAAAATAAATAAATCGTGCATGCATTTTCAATGAGTTCCTGTTTTATTACCAATGTTGTAAGAGAGTTACCAAAAGAATTCCTTAAATGAAAATGTTTTTTCCCCCACACACACTCGCAATCTGCAAGCCTGAAATGCATCTATCAATAAATCTAAAAAAGAAAGAAAAAGATGATACAAGACATTGTTTCTTCACTTAATTATTATTTGTTCAAAGCATCTCTATACAGGGGAAAAAAAGGAATACAATGACATTGTACTTGGAATAAAGTGAAAATTGCAGGCACATTTTGGGACACTTTTAACTACATAGTAGTTAAAGTTCTTCCGTTCTACTTGTGGACATACTAACTGCAAATGTGTAGTGTGTGTCTGTCAATATGCCTGCATTTTCAGGGTTTTCAAACATTCATCTTCGGAATTTTCATTAAACAATAACAACAAGATACGTACTGATACATTTCTATAAACAATAAAATGTATTACAATAGCATTTAGCCACTCTTCATGTTGACATAGTTGTGCTACCTGTGAAATCAGTGAAACTTCGGAAACTTCCAAGTCATTGTAGTATCACCCAGAGACAGTTTCGCAGAGTGCACAGGCCTGTGGCCTCACTGAGCACATGGTGTAAGAGCGTGGGTGTGTGAGCGCACAATTCCTTGCTTCAAGGCAGAGTTCCCCTAAATAACAATGGATTGGAGGTGTCTGAAGCACATGATGACATCCAACGGTATGGGGGGGCTGAGTTGATTTCCATCCAAACGCAGGTACCTGCAGCAGCACAAACGTGACTTCTTAACATGTTGTTCTGCGGCGTCTTGCTCCCTGACACTATATTGTAAGTCTTCTTTTTCACTTCCTGTTTTGGATGCCTACGTCACTGGACTCACCTTAGTCGGGGAATCTGGCGAGCGTCACTCATGTCGGCCTGCAGGCTCTGTGGGCAGATTAGGGTGCCATTGATATCTGTTGGCAAGAAGCACAACATTGATTTGCAAACAACCCCGTCTATGGTTTCATCATTGTAGAAATCAAATCTTAAGTAATTTCCACATGTACATACATGTGGGATATAAACATAGAAAGAGAAATAAGGTGTGGCACAGGTGAATTGCTGACATTACTAAAGGTTCATTACTTCTTTGGGAACTGTGACAGGCTGTTAAACGTAGCTGACCTCAGCTTTAGTTTATGTCTTATGTCTAGTTTAGTCTAAACAGTTTGGTTCAAATGAAAGAGCAACCATAATAACATATTTCAACTTTAACCAACCCTGTAGTTACTGTATGTCCAAATGTTATACTATTATATTTATCACAGGTTGTAATTGGGTATTATTGGGGCTAAAAGGGGCAAATATTTTCATTTTAAAACAGTAACAGCAAACCATATTTTTGGACTTAGGGGAAAAGATCAAAAGAGCCAAACAAAAACAACATATTACAAAATCTCATTACATTTTTACTTCTACCACTTCAAAATAAAAGTGAGGAGACTGTGCCTTTTTGTATACTGTAATTCTGATATGACATTCTTTTTTAGTTTTGAGTAACCTTGCCTAGGTTTTTTCAAGTTTAAATATTTTATATTCAATATTTTTTTTCTTGAAGTTCACCATTAAATATATATATATATATTCAGCACATTCCACCGAGCTGCCTTCGACTTACTCTCGATGGTGTTGTGATTGAGGTGCAGGTGCTCCAGGTGAGAACTGAAGAGAGGAATGGAGGCCAGCTGATTGTGGGAGAGTTGCAGGTCCAGCAAGCTGGAGATGTTGAACACGGCCCTGGGGACGCCTTTGTCACGCAGATGGTTGTAGTTGAGCCTCACGAAGGCCAGGTGAGAAAAGCCTTGGAAGTAGTCTCTGAATATGAGAATCCCTTTATGAGAACTCCCACCCAATTAGTATTCAAACACACTCACCGGCCTCAACGTTCAGTATACCTGCGCCACGTAAATAAATAAATAAATAAATGAAGCATCCTTGTCATACAGCTAAACAGCAACATTTTAGAAACAGATCTCAGTACAACGTAGTGCAATGCTCTATCACTACCATTCAAAATCATTAACATTGTTGATATTAATCTAAAGCTCTCTGACAAACTGAATATTATTAGATTTGTAAAGCAGAATTTTTGCACCACCTCGTCATGAGATTTTCCCTTCTTTATATTGTACGTTTTTCTTTGTACTTTGTACATTTGTGTTCATATCCTAAAAGTATATTTTGTTATAGTAGCTTTTTTTTCTTTAGTACTAGAGTGGATCAGAGACAAATTCAATGTGTGTTTTAACATACTTGGCAAGTAAAGATGATTCTGATTCTGGTATTGCATCTGATTCAGAGTAGTAATTAAATTGCATTACATTTTAATTTAAAAAAAACAACAACAAAAATTCCAGTTACTGCAAGATCTATCACTGTAAGATCCTAGTGGGTTTTGATTCATATATGCCAAGTTCTGAGCCCTGTGAACTCTCTCTTGCAACAAGTGACAAGGAAAAGGACCATAATAGTACCATAATTTACAGGGGGGAAGTATGTCAGAATTTCCACTAGAATTTGATTTCAATTGTGAATTGCAATTGATAAAAACAGACGGGTAAGAATGGAAATGCATGACTACTTCAGCAGTGACCTCACTTACTGTATTTAATACAAAAACCTTGCGTCCAGTGACTTAACACGTTTTTGTGTTCACTGTGTGGACTTTCTAGACTTACTTGGGGATGTCTTCAATGCGGTTTTTGTCGAGGAACAGCTGTATGAGGCTGTTAGGGACGCCAGCCGGCATCTTTTTTAGCACATTGTGGGCCAAATTAAGTTGCATCAGGTTGGACAAATCCTTGAACGTGTTCCTGCCCAGGTCACTGTCACTCAGCTGGGAAGGAAGATATCAGGACCATATTGATGCAAGGTGCACAGAGAACACATCGTGCATCAAACTAGACTTTCACCTGGTTGTGGTAGAGGTCAAGTAGGGTCAGGTTCCCCATCTTACTGAGGGCGCCTGCAGGTATTTTGGAAATGCGATTCTTACTGAGCCGGAGCTGTTCCAGGCTTGCTGGGAGGCCGGAGGGCACCTCTTTGAGCTGGTTACGTTGAACATAGAGGTACAACAGAGCAGGTATCCTCTGGAACACCTACACAAGGGATATTAATAGAACAGCTTAGATGTTCCAGGCATTTCACAACATGCATCATACTGCACCTACTAAGGAGGCTGTCCTACCTGTTTGTCTATTCTATGGATGCGATTGTTCGCCAGGTTGATCCAATGGACGTCCGTGGCATTTATGAAAGGTTCTGCCGTCACCTCTGAGATGTAGTTGTTTTGAAGGTACAGATAGTGCGTTCTGGACGGGATGACAGGGATCACACGGATGTTTCGGTTCTCACAGTTGAGAGAGTTGGGATAGTTTGGAGAGCATGAACACTCCCTGGGGCAGTCGGGGTAAGGGGAAGGCGGGCCGATGATGAGCGGGGGGATGTCGGTTGGCTCCTGCGGCTCAGGCTGGGGGACGGAGGGCTGCCTGGGTGTGGCCGGGCGCCTGGTGGGCTTTCTTGGCCGAGGCCTCTGGGCGAGTACCGCTCCGATCACAAGGAGCAGCACCAAGGCAGAGAAGAGTCCTGCGGGGGCCTTCATGCTCCTAAACAAAATATCAACAAACGTTTCAAGTTTGGTATTTTCTCATTATGTCCACCAAGGATTTATTTTATTTATTATTATGATTTTTTTTTTAATCTACTGTGCATGGGTTTTTGGTTTGTGGGACTGTTTTTTAATGATGGCTTGGTGTTCTTCTAACGATGTCATCATTAAATTTAATTTCATTCATCAGATCGTTTTTGTATTTTATGTATTTTTTAAACCTTGGAATCAGAAGATATTGGATGGATCTGAAATGTCCATATTTCCTCAAATTGTGGTATCCACTCTACTAATGCCTGGATCAGACTACAAGACCAATTTGGTCTTTAACGATTGCACAATGTCAGACTACTGCCATAAAATCTTGCCATATATGTCCAACAGTTTCAACACTATATGACATGTATTCCGATACCTTATCCCGGCTTTTACGATCACTGGGCTTTATCTTGTCAAATCAAACACTGCCAGAGAGACGGAATCGGAAAATGTGTTACCATCGCGCCAATGAATTCTGTGGGTGGAAAAAAAATAACAAAATGAGGAAGAATGTGTGGTGGTTGTCACCGGTGTTCGTGAGAAGACGTTTATTCAAGGATTGCTTGAGGTATGCTGAGGTACTTTTAATACAATACGGCTCGCAAGCAGGCAACGGAACGTTATGTATCCTAGCAAGCTAGAGCTAGCACTAACAACGCGCTAAAGCTTCAGTGAACATTGGTTTGTGCGTGTGAATAAATGTTGACAACAGCAAGCACGGGAGGTGATGCGCCGGTCACAATACACAATCCTATTGGTCGACGTCAAGGTGCGTTGTTGTCTTTGATATGCCGCACTACACGGAAGATATCCCAAAAAAAATCAAAGATGCCAGACTTTCATTTTGCCGTTGTCGGGCTATCGTAGGGCCAAATTGTTGGTTGCAGATTATGTCACAGTACAATAAATGATGTCATTCCCGACAAAAATATGTCGGGTTTGATCTGGGAAATCAGCCACGATAGTTAATCAGGCCAGTATCAGTGCTAAAATCCTGTAGTTTGATCTAGGCATAATTTACAGTAATACCACACCTCAAATAAATAGATGCTCCCCATTTTTTCCAAAGGAAAAAAAAAAAGAGTTCGTGTCACTCGGTGGTTGTAATCAATATTACTGTGACTGATACTATCGTGTGTATCAGTAGACAGCAAACGTCGCCTGCAGGGCAGACATTGCATCTGTAAAGCTGAAGTTTACAGTGAAGTGATGAGGAATCGCCACTGTATGCAGCGCGAAGCATTCCTGAGCCGAAGCAGCTAAGCATTTCAACATTTCCTATCTTCCAGTGAGTGATTTATGCCTTAATACAATATTACTGACTTATTACAATAAATACTGAAAACTATAACTATAATATTGCAAAATTAATAAATTAATACCTTCATTGCTAAATTAATAGCTCCCATAGTGGAAACCACAACTGAGCAGTATAATCTTCGTATTTTATCTCGTTTGATTGTGCACATCTGTCTTATGTTGAGGCCTATCAATAAAAACTAAATTAATATAGTATTGAGCTGAAAATTCTCACTATATCTGTTTGGAATAAAACATTGCATCCTTCAGTTTTGTTGTGCTTTTTTGGGTAATTTTGACATAATGTGTTGTTGTTTATTTGGCATTTGTGCGTGAGTTGAAAGGTTGTCCTCACAACATCACATTGTCAAGCAGGAAATTAATAGTTGAGGGGGGAAAACCTTATAAACCTTATAAGTGGAAGAAAATACAACTGGGCACCTCTCAGCCTAAACAGCAGTATATTCTAATCAGTTTGTTAGTACAGTTAGGAAAGTCTTTAACTCATTAGGTAAACATCTCATATAAATCACTGTGCAGGAACCGCCGAGACAGCATTTGTTCTGCCTGGAAAAACAAATAAGAACATTTCTCTGACAATGATCCCTGGCACTGCCCCTCCTTTTCCCTCTCACTCATCCAGAGCCTTCCAGACCCTCATTCCACACCAGAGACCAAAAGAACTTGCCCGGCTTCCTCAATTCTATGAGACTGTTGTCATGTCTGATGGCTTCTCAAAACAGAAGATTGTGTAAAACATATGTGATAGCTATAGTCCCATGATTAAATCCCTAATATCTTGTAAGTGTTTTTGTTTTACATTCTTTTACTTGTTTTTGATAATGTTCCACCCAATAACATAACTCTGATGTTTTATTGGACTTTGGTAAAACTGAAACCAAACCTGAAAAAGAAAACATACACCCACCAGACCCCACAATAACTTCACCTGCACAATGTCATGAATCAAAACACTTGCCTTTCCAAAGTCAATAATGATCAGCTGTGATTGATGCTTTCAGAGATGCAGGACAAGTCAAAGGTTTGGAGATGCCTTCTCCTTCAATAGCAACTGAGTCCAAACCTTTGATTCTTATGGTGTACACTGAGTTGGGTACACAGTTAACTATACCAAGTCATTTATGTATGACTGTTTTCAATAATAATGTTTTATTATATTTAAAATACTATTATTATTATTATTATTATCCCTGCAATTGACTTGAGACCAGTTCAGGGATTACCGCTCCTCCCACCCAGAGTCATCTTGAATAGGCTTCAGTCACCCTTGTCCTTAATGAGAACAAATACTATATATAGTATAATATGGATGGATGGATTACAGCATGGGCGGCACGGTGTGCGACTGGTCAGCACATCTGCCTCACAGTTCTGAGAAATGGGGTTCAAATCCCGGCCTCGCCTGTGTGGATTTTGCATGTTCGCCCCGTGCCAGTGTGGGTTTTCTCCGGGTACTCCGGTTTCCTCTCACATCCCAAAAACATGCGTGGTACGTTCATTGAAGACTCTAAATTGCTCATAGGTGAAAATGTGAGCGTGGGTGGTTGTTTGTTTATATGTGCCCTATGATTGGCTGGCGACCAGTTCAGGGTGTACCCCACCTCTTGCCCAGAGTCAGCTGGGATAGGTTCCAGCACGCCCGCGACCCTAGTGAGGATAAGCGGTACTACAAATGGATGGATGGATTACAGCAGTGATTTCCAACCTTTACGGAGCCATGGCACATATTTTACAATTAAAAAATCTCCCGGCACACCAACAAACAAAAATGTCACAAAAAGTGGATACATTAATTACTGTATGTACTTCCTGCCATCTAATAGAAGAGCATTTATTTGTTCTGTCTGTCACTATGCCTCACTGACATAAATAGATGAACAAAGATACATTATTTCATGTAAATAAATATTTTTTTGGAGCAATTACATAAAATTGTATAATTTCCCACAGCACACCTGGTTGAGAATCACTGGATTACAGCATTGTTATTATGCAGGTGGGGTACACCCTGGACTGGTCACGAGCCAATCGCAGGGCACATACAGAACAGCCGTACACGTTCACATTCAGAGCTATGGACGATTTAATTTAATTTAATTTTCAATTAACCCATCATGCATGTTTTTGGGAGTGTGGGAATACTTGGAGAAAAGCCACGCCAGCACGGGGAAAACATGCAAACTCTACGCAGGAAGGCCAGAGCCAAGGTTCAAACCAGAACCTAATCTGTGAGGCAGACATGCTAACCAATACTGCACCATGCTACCATTAGTAGTAGTATTTTAGTTGCACCACAGTATGTAGAAAGACAAAATATTTCTTCTATTGGATGGTGAGTCAGTGGGTGTGCATAGCCACTGGTGATAGAAAAAGTAATATCTAACAATGACAAGTCCCTCTGCATGTTTGGAACCTAAAAACAAGCAGTATCATGATGGACAACAATAAAGTACCTATAATCCATCAGTATAAGTGTGTCCAGCATGTTGAAACAGGAGATCAAACGATAACGAGAACCACATAATAGCCATCTTGCTGTGTTAAAAAACATAACCACAGCTAAAGAGGTCAAATGAATACTTGAGTCATTTGTGACTAAACAACACAAGCACAAGTACATGTATAAGTAAGCATATGTTGCGCAGCGTGATGTCATAGAAAAAGCATAGTTGGGCTGCTTTCATGTCTCTCATTTACAACCTGGCTTGTAGGCAAGGAATTCTGTGGAAGCGTGTGCCCCCTTTCAAAGCCCTCCTCACCAACACACTCTCTGCATTAGTCTGAGTCCATGATTGCCAAGCATGTTCTCATGTGGGTGGGGCTGCTGTGCAAAAACATCTGCATCTGTCATTCCATCTGGGTGTAGTGAGACGAACTTGCATGATAAAATAAAGCAGTGCAGTAAATAAAATATTCAAAAGTAACTCAATTGAGAGCAGTGATTTTGGATTCGATTAGATGTACTTTATTGATTAAACACTTAAATCAGTCTATTAAGCAGTAAACAATACTGAATGGTACTAAAGCTGATGAAAATATTGAATCGTAAGTGTTGTCTAAAGAGGCTCAGCAGGTCACTTTTCTAATAGTTCACAACAACTCCTTCGTGTGTGTGTGTGTGTTTAAAAATGGTTTTCCCTGTTGCAAAATATTCATTTTTCTCTTTTAAACCCTTTGACCCAAAAGGAATTTTCTGTAACAACACTTGCTGTGTGTAATGATCCAGAAATGTAACAAAAAAAAAAAACGTCAGCATCAGGCGAAGTGCACCTTGGAACAATTTTGGCCATTTTGGAAAGTTTGGAAGGAACACATGAGGAAAGCAAGGATCTCCTGGAGTACCACAGTGTGGCAGGTATGGCACAGCACAGCGTCACCATGGAAACACTCTGGCTTTTGCTGTGCACGTGCCAATAAACACAACACACCCTCTGTTTTCACACCCAACCGACATTGTAAAAAAACAAACAAAGCCCTTACCTGCCTTTGGTACCTGCCCTCTTTTGTCAAGTCTCAAGTTGTGTCTTTTCTTCTCTCTGCCTTTCACCCTCCTTCCTTAGCCGTCCACTCCCTCTCTTCCTCTCTGTCCCTCACCCTGTCCAGCCTCCCTCCTCCCTTCCCTCCCTCCCTCCCTCGCTCTCTTTGAGTTGTTTGGCTTTTTTCCCTCTCAAGGTCACAGTGCCTCTTTCTTCACGACCCATGACTTTTACTCTTCAGAGCGTCCTGCTATTTGCATGGACGCAAAAACGTAGGAAAGATGGAACACTATATATTTGTTCTGAGCCACCCAGATACGGTTGCGTCGGCCTCTCTCTCTCGCTCTCTCTCTCCCCTCTTTCGCTCCCTTCTTGTTTCAGTAAAGGCGCTCACATCTCATCATGTGGTTTTCATTAGCAGCATCCAACTGCAAACTGCATCCATGGCTTTTTTCTTTTCCGTCTAACTTAAGTGTGCCCGACTCATACAGTCTCAATATTTGTGTTCTACTTGAAAAGTAGGAATATCAATGAATGTGATGCATGAGGTGTACTGTATATCCACACAAAACACTCACCTTTCCATCACCTACAGAGCCATCATTTGTCATCAAAGTTAAAGGTTCCCTTCCATTATTTTTTTTTCATAATCTTTGATGTCCTTTAATCGGGTTTGCAATATTATTTGTGTGCGAAATGCCCAGAATGTCCTTTTTCAAGCTATTCTAGTTGGTATTTTACACCTGGCAGTTGAAACAGGCGGCATATTAATATGCGACATATAAGTAAGCTTTGTTCTGATTGGATCCCTGATCTCCCCCAATTTAAATATGGAAAACAGCTCGGCTCTTATTGGGCCATATCACGGCTATCTACTAGCGTCTAGAAGCCTGGGGCGGCCAAGCATTCATAGCGACCTTGCGTTCTTCGATGTCTTAGTATCATTGTGGAGTCCATCATCCTCAGGCGACTGCTGCGCTGGATAGGCCATGTCATTCGGATACTGGATACAGGGAACTGCCTGCCTAAGATTGTTCTTTTTGGAAAACTGGAAACTGGAGTCAACCCTCAAGGCGGACCTAAAAAGCAGTTCCGTGACCACCTGAAGAAAGCACTTAACTCCTGTAACATTCCCCCTCAACAACTCGAGAATCTTGCGCAAGACAGCAAACTGTAACGTGTTTTATGCTATGAAGGAGTCCAGAATTTCGAGAGATAACAGACGGAGTACCGAGAAGAGAAGCATCGCAGGCGGCACTGTTCACGCACCGAGCCGGGCAATTTCCCATGCCATCGACTGAATGTTCCGAGGTGTGTCAATCGCGCATTGGGGTGATCATCTAGTCATCTCTTAGCGCATCAAAGAAAATGAAAGGGACAACGCACAGCACAGGGAGAACATGCAAACGACACACGAATCAAACCCTTGAACCTTAGAACCGATGAAGGGCTTGTGGTGACCTGGAAAAAATGAATTCGATCCCCAGGCTTATTGTGACAGCTCAGCTGGGCCAAACATCTGGATAAGACTGACCTCAACCAGAAAAGGAAAAATGAAACAACATTTCTATTCATTCACTTGTTGTGACCATCTCATTGCGGTTAAAGTTGGTTTCTTGTTTTAACGCTGTTAAGTATGGAAAAAAGATCACCCCTGCTCTCCAATGGAAGGCATCTTCATGTATACAAAGAAAAAACAGTTCTGTCGAGTGTTGATTTCCCTTATGAATGCCCCAAATCAAACCACAAGGAGGTCTAAAACTTAGTACAGTGTCCCTTGTTCTGGCTCTTTATTAACAATGCATCCATATAGCAGTGGGATGCCCGAATTCTTTCATTAGAGGTGTTGAAAACACAAGGCTATTTGTGTGGTTTATCTCTGCATGTGCAAACTGTGTCACATGACTTGTGGAATGGTCTTCTGGCTTGCAATGCTCAAATCCACGCAGATGGACACAACAAAAGAGCGAAATGTTTTCACTGAGCCTCTACCTGTTGATTCTAGAGGAGGTATCATTATTGGGGGCTCAGACTTGCTTTTACTGCAGGAAACATTAAAAGCGTTTTGCTCTCTATTACGTAGTGAAGCAGCTGTTTTCCAAACAGATGTAGAGCGGGGCAGGTTCAGGCTATGGTCCAGAATGATGTTTATAATAATCAAATAGCTATCTAACAACGGTCTCTTCTGTCATCTGCAGAGCAATTTGTACGAAGGAGTACTTGCTGATTTAAAGAAGATGCGCAGGATTTGGGGCAAGAAAGATTCCCAGAGGAAAGTTATAGGAAGTTATATTCACGGCAGCATTGACAGTGTTGTACTTAAATGTTGCACACATTGAGATGAAACAACATGCTGCTCGCTGTGTGTGAACATTCTTGTCTTTTGCATGCCGCACCCAGTTGGCCTCCCTAAAGTCAGGCCAAAATCCACGTCTTTAAACTTTGTGAGCCAGAAGTATTGCCTGTTAAAATACTTTAAGCTTTTTAATAATGTCAACATGTCTGCCTTTCAAAAAATATCCCCAAAAATTAAAACAAATTTTGTCTTAAATCACTGACTGTTGACACAAATGCTAGATATTTTCTGGAATATGACAACAGAATTTACGTCTGATGAGCTAGAATATAATTTTTTGTTTTTTATTCTTCAGTATAAACAATATACAACGGGTGAAATAACACCTCACCATTTTTCTCATTAAATATATTTCCAAAGGTGCTATTGACATGAACATTTCACCAGATATTGGGAACAACCCAAGTAATCCATACATACAAAGAAAGTAGAACAAATAAGATGAGAATTTAAGTTGTGTGTAATAATGTGAAATAGCACAGGGGGAAAGTATTGAACACGCCAAATGGTATTTATTTAATACTTTGTACAAAAGCCTTTATTTGCAATGACAGCTTCAAGATGCCTCCTGTATGGAGAAACTACTTGCATGCATTGCTCTGGTGTGATTTGGGCCCATTCCTCCACACAAGCAGTCTTCAAATCTTGAAGGCTTCTTTTGTGGACCTAAAGTTTCAGTTATGGAACTTGCCAAAGAGCAATTGTGTCTCTCTCGCTCACTCTTAGTCATTTGGGATAGGTTCAAGCTTCCATGTCACCCTTAACATTATATATGGGATGGAAAACAATACATACATTAATAAAATAACAATGAGAAAAGAATACAACCGACTTTTGATAAGGTCAGGGGGAAAAAAAATAATGACAGCGTCTCAGTGCTGTTCCACTCCAGTCCTGTACATGGCAGTCATTCCAAAGTTCAACACACAGCAAGCTTTTTTTTTTTTTATAACAGCGTCAAGTGTGTCACTGCCTCACTTGGCCAAAATGCAAGCAGACAGTAACAATCAAAAGTGACAAAGATCTGGAACCACACATTTCTTTTTACAAAAGCAGTGGCTTGGCCATATTCTGTCAGCATTGGTACTTTTATGGCTAGATGACTCATTTTAATAACAAGTACACCTTTTTAAGACTAAAAAAATTATGTTTCTTGTTGTATTACACAGAGGCCCTCATCTGCATTTCACAGTTTCCTGTTTTACAGGTTAAATTTAGTTTACGCAAACATTGATGAAATAAAAAAAAAAAACAACGTTTCCATGTATTTGTATTCAGTTGATAAATCTGAAGGTGCTTCAGATATGGGCCTTTACAGTACATCATGATTCACTTCAAATGTATGAAACAGTCCTTCAGTAGTCAAAATGCTTTTAAGCATAAAATAGTCTGTTGGGGTTCTTCTCTAATATTCTGACATAGTCACATCTATCTTTCCAGACTTTTAATGTCTTCAACCTGACAAAGCTGACTCGTCATAAAAATCTACATGGACACGTAGTAGGAAGACAGTGAAGACCAGATGAGTGAGTGAAGCTGATGTGTTTGTTTCTTTGTTTCTGAGGCGGATTGTTTCAAGTTTGTGGTTTCTGAAGACAGTTCAAAATGTAATTGTTGCCAGAAGTTTAAACCCCCCCCCCCAAAAAAAAAACAGAAGTGTGTTGCCATTTATACAGCGAAGGTTTTTTACAATCAGCTGACTTGAGACAAAAACTTTTATGCTTGTTTTTTTTTTTCATAGAATGTGTTCAGGCTGTGATTGAGTCCTGCAATGTATATAAACACACTAAAACACCTAAATAGCATAATGGAACTCATCAACCAATGAAACCAGTAAAGCTCATAAAACTGCTGAGCCAGCATTATTGTTGGTTCCTTTTTCTTTTAACCAAATAAACACAAATGGGAGAAAGATAAAATGCATGCATACTCCATTTTGTCTTGAGCTCCAATCTCCAGGATGAAGAGTCTCAATCCGCCAACTTTTTCTTTTTTTTTCTAATGGTGTAAGGTGTTAAAGTGGCTTGTTAAACATGTTTCTCTGTCAAACACCATTACTGAAAGGAAAATTTAGCAGAAGCTCAATCTTTAAATCCCCAGTTGATTCAAACCTTCAACAAATGTGCAAGTCATATGGAAAAGACTACTTGATCTTATGACACTTACATACAGTCATACACACACACACACACACACAGACACACACACACACTCCAATAATATTGTTGGTGATTTGAGAAGGAATGTTAAAAGTCAAGAAAACCTTTTCTCCAGAATAAAAAAACAAGAACACTTGCTTGCTAATGTTCAAATAGTGTACGAACTTGCCATCTGTTTTAACTTTTAAAGTTATGTAATGCGAAAATAATAAGGTGTTCTATAGGAATACCAGAGTGTTAACTTTACTAAAGTATTACACTCCATTTTTTTGCAGGTCGAAAAAGATAAAAACATTTGCCTTGTGCATTTGTTATCCATGATTGCAAGTTGAATGTAAAAGAATTAACACAATCTGGGTTCGAAAGAAACATTAGTTTTTGAGTTTTTTGAATTATCTTTCTTTTCCCTTTTTTGTTTCATTGCAAACACAGGTGATTTTCTCTTGTTGGATATGCAGTGGACACTCGAGGTTGAAGTACTCAAAATTCCCAAAATACAAAGAATAATAAGGTCCAAAGGTCAAACAAAAATCCAGAGCAGCAGAAAACAGAGACATTGCGGCTCTGCATCAGGTGATGTCCCTTAGCTCCCAGGCCAGAGTATTATTTTTGGTATTGTTGGTGTTTTCTGTGCCTTTTTTTGTGTGCATACTTTTGCCCTAAGAGTAATGATGGTGATATAACTAGAAAATAAACATACTGCCATTGTTACTTTCTAATGAAAAGGCTACACTGCATATCTCAATCTTGGGAGTTTGTTTTTATCCAAAACAGAAAGAAAAAGTTATTTTTTTTTAATGCAAAAACAACAGCAGAAAATGCGGATACTCATTAATTATACATTACCTCTACAGTATTTAAAGTTTTCTGAAACAAGCTACTGTTGTCCAAGCACCTAATGGGGCCCAAATCAAGGAGCCACTGAGAACCATCTGGAAACATTAACAGTGTTAATACCACTACAAATACTTGTGAACAAAAGAGCTTTGTCTTTGCTTCAGGTCATGTCGAAGCGGAGTACCGAGGGTTTGTACAGTATGCTGTACAAGACGCTTCTGAGCTGTCAATGGATTCATTCCATCAAAGGACAATGGATATTTTTATTCTGTTTTGAAACGTGTGAATAGGTCATCGCTATGACAACGAGTCTTTGTCGGAGAAACTTATGAAGAAACAGGTTTTATTGTTGGAACGGGTGGAGGAAGGTGTCAGGTGTGTAAAGATGTTTGAATTTGTTCGACACCCCTGCAATAGATTGATAGTGATACATAAGCCCTCTGCTTCAATGTAACATCTACCTGTAAATTGGTGAAAGCAGATGATAACCCCATACTGGTTCATGGTTCTGTTATTGCTTGATTTATTGCTTGGACCAGCATTTTTTTCTGGTCTTTTTTATTTTTTATTTTTTTGCCTGTTTGGGGTTACAAATATGCATAAGGTCCTAAGCTGCATTGCGATAACTTTTGTTGTGATACAAATATTGATTTTTATATTGATAACGTCAAACATTTCCGTTGCTACGTACAATGAAGCACCGTCACTTGATGCCAAATTTTAATGTGCTATCCACCTTTGCCATGCTTCCTCTCGCAGCATAAACATCTGACATCTGGAACATCCCTCAAAACCCATTTGGAGAGATGCATCAATAGTCTGGCTCTGCAGAACAAGGCTGACTTAATGAGAACGCAGTAAAACCACACTAATAGAGAGAAAAACATGTGGGAAAGGGTTGGACCACCTCCCACCTCCTCTGAAGTACCCTTATTGCATGTAATGCTGACATATGTTTCTTTGTTTTAGTGAAACTGACTTTTAATGAACATGCAACGATTGACAGCTGCACAGTGCAACACTAGTCATTCATTCATTCATTCATTCATCCATCCATGTTCTGTACCGATTATCCTCACGCGGGTCGCGGGCGCGCTAGACCCTATCCCAGCTGACTCAGGGCACATGTAAACAAACAATCTTTTCGTACTCAAATTCACACCTACAGATAATTTCGAGTCTTCAATCAACCTACCATGCATGTTTTGGGGATGTGGGAGGAAACCGGAGTATCCGGAGAACGCACGTTGAGAACATGCAAACTCCACACAGGCGGGGCCGGGATTTGAACCCCGATCCTCAGAACTGTGAGGCAGATGTGCTAACCAGTCGGCCACCGTGCCTATTGATAAAAATTTGCAAGTACAAAATTTGTACTACAAATGCCCAATTATAGCTATAGGCTAAATTACATTTGCAGGTTGATATAACGTTTAAAGTATAAAACACAGTAAAAATAGGGTGAGAAAAATCAAGACATACACAATACATGTACAACGTACAGAGATCATTCAGTGGTAGGTGACCACCAGAGCCAGTGTGCAAAAGAGGGAGGTGCTTACTGCGAAGTGTTACTGCCTCTATTGTAAAATGCTATTGTTAAGATAAAATCAACTGTATTTCGGGAAATTTGTCAAGGGCACAAAGTGGCGCATTTGGTTGCCTGATATTGCAGTGCGTGTCAGGCACAGGATCAATAGCAATGAGGCTAATTTAGGCTGAATTCTTTATTTTAGGACCTCTGGAGCTCTACAAATTTGTTTTTCAATCATTTATTCGATTGGTATTAAATATATTGAAGTGAATTTCCATGTTATGGACACAGGTGCCACAGGTGTGGACTCGAGTCACATGATTTGGACTCTAGTCAGCCTCGAGTCATGAATTTGACGACTTTAGACTTGACTTAACATGCCAATAGACTTACAACTCGATTTGGACTTGAAGAGCAATGACGCTTGACTTTACTTGAGCCCAGTGACTTGAAAACACGTAAATATAAATCAACACGTTGTAGCTTTCTCTTTCTATAGATATTTGTGCAACTTACTGTTTTACTACAGTGGAATTGACCAAGAGGTCATCCTTTCACACACTACGTAAAGTAATGGTTTCATTTCAAAAAATAAAAATAAATAAAAAGTACAACATACAGTAAAGCAACAATAAATTTGACAGCTGTCACTGACGGTGTAGTGGTACATTCGCCTGACTTCGGTTGTGGGCACCGTGGGTTCAGTTCCCACTCAGTGATGGTGTGAATGTGAATTTGAATGGTTGACAACAAGTGAATGAATAGAAATGTTGTTTCATTTTTCCTTTTCTGGTTGAGGTCAGTCTTATCCAGATGTTTGGCCCAGCTGAGCTGTCACAATAAGCCTGGGGATTGAATTCATTTTTTCCAGGTCACCACAAGCCCTTCATCAGTTCTGAGGTTCAGGGTTTGATTCGTGTGACGTTTGCATGTTCTCCCTGTGCTTGCCTGGAGTTTATCCGAGTACTCTGGCTTCCTCCCACATTCCAAAAACATGCATGTTAGTTTCATTGAAGACTGTAAACTGTATATGTGTGAATGTGAGTTTGAATGGTTGTCTGTCTCTATGTGTACTCTCTGACTGGTTGGCGACCAGTTCAGGGTGTAATCCGCCTTTGCCCGACGTCAGTGGGTATAGGGACCAGCACCCTATACAATCCAAGAACCACTGTTAATATACTCAGAAACAACAACAACATTTAACGTAAAAAGGACGTTAATTATTTGAAAATAAATAAATAATCCACATTGCATTGTGGGAATTGCGCGGCTTGACGTCATGGATGCTTGTTTTCGTTAGAATTAGCAGCTATCTTTGTCAGGATGACACAAATAGTGACACGGCGGGCTGGCCGTACGCTGTCTGGGCTTCATGTACATCACAGTCTGGTCCAGTCAGTGTAGTGTTTTCAAGACTCAGTGTTGTTCTGATTTTGTTATGTTCACTTTATTTACCAATCGATCAGTGATATGAAACTACATTCTCCAATCACCATTGTCCTTTTCTTCGCCTCTTTTTGATGTAATATTTTACATAGTGTTAAAGTGTTCCGACTGAGATACCACAGTTGGAGAAAATTGTACCT
This sequence comes from Phycodurus eques, assembly GCF_024500275.1. Taxonomy (NCBI): domain Eukaryota; kingdom Metazoa; phylum Chordata; class Actinopteri; order Syngnathiformes; family Syngnathidae; genus Phycodurus; species Phycodurus eques. Next base: position 14,325,264 of record NC_084534.1, read on the forward strand.
TTAACAACAAGAGGACAAACTTGTGATCCTCATTTTTTCATTAATGCCTTATGTTTTTGGTACAAGATATGCCGAGTTTAAACTTTATATTTGTGTTTGAATTGCCTCACTAGAAATGTTTGTAGACAAGAAAATACAGTTTCCTGCTGTATGAACAATGTAGATTGAAGAAAAATATTGTTGAATATCTGAAAGAGGAAATCAATTGGTCGTTTATTTAGTAAATGTCTCAATTTCTCGTGTATTCATCGTTGCTCTTTAACCAAGCAAAAATATATTTCATCCTATATTTCAATTCTGATAGAATTGTCCTCAGACTATTCAATTTCTAATTGCAGCACTACTGGATGCACATTCTTATTTTTGACAGTTCTGCTAAATAGAAACTTCAGAAATAAAGTGAGAAAAAGTAAGTCATAGCATACCATTTTCATAGAATAACTGAAAACCTCCTATCAATGGGTTTTGATGGGGCGATAAACTAAGCCCCCCCCTCGATGGCTGGTTTGAAGGTGCAACAATTTTGATCAGCCCCCTAGTTTTCTTATAAATGTTCAATGCACTTGTTTATCAAATTTGTTTTGATAAATTAATATTCATTCATTCATCTTCGGTTCCGCTTCTCACTAGGGTTGCGGGTATGCTGGAGCCTCTCCCAGCTATCTTCGGGCAAAAGACGGGGTACACCCTGAACTGGTTGCCAGCCAATCGCAGGGTACATAGAAACAAACAACCCTTCACACTCACAGTCACACCTACAGACAATTTAGAGTCTTCAATTAATGCATGTTTTGGGGATGTGGGAGGAAACCGGAGTGCCCGGAGAAAACCCACGCAGGCACGGGGAGAACATGCAAACTCCACACAGGCGGGGCTGGGATTTGAACCCCAGTCCTCAGAACTGTGAGGCAGATGTGCTAACCAGGCGATAACCGTGTCGCCTAAATATAAATATAATATCCATCCATCCATTTTCTGAGCCGCTTATCCTCACAAGGGTCGCAGGAGTGCTGGAGCCTATCCCAGCTACCTTTGGGCAGGAGGCGGGGTACACCCTGAACTGGTTGCCAGCCAATGGCAGGGCACATACAAACAAACAACCATCCGCACTCACATTCACACCTACGGGCAATTTAGAGTCTTCAATTAAGCTACCATGCATGTTTTTGGGATGTGGGAGGAAACCGGAGGGCCCGGAGAAAACCCACGCAGGCACGGGGAGAACATGCAAACTCCACACAGGTGGGGCTGGGGATTGAACCCCGGTCCTCATAACTGTGAGGCAGATGCTCTAACCAGTCGCTCACCGTGCCGCCATAAATATTATATGTTCAAATATATGTTCATTTTTTGCTGGTAAAACAACTCAAAGTGTAGGACTTGCGACGTGACTCGGGACGTGCCTCCCTCGACTTGGGACTTGACTCAGGACTTGAGGGCCAAGACTGGAGACTTGTGACTTACTTGAAAAGCAAAGACTTGGTTCCAACTCTGGTGAGTACTTTACTCACAGAATGAAGTATAGCGACTGTCTTTTTCATATTGCGTGCTAATTTATCACAGAAAGACACAAGAGTCCCATCAGAAGTGTGAGGTTGAGCACACTGTGAGACGACCCCACGGCCTTACAGCAACCTGATGGATCACATAAGGCTGGTTCAGTTTCTGCTGAAGCTTAAGCACTTTCCCAACGCTGCTATGCCAGCCGCACACCGAGAGATGAGGCCAAATAAGACCGAACTGGACAATTGCCAACAAATTACAGTCGGCGGCTGACCCTTGGCGTACCTATCGGGAAACAAATGTTTTGAAGCACTACTTTTTACAAAATTATTATATTGAATCACAAACAACATCACAAGTGCCCTGGCCACTTGAATCACAAGTGCCCTGGCCACTGTAGCTATATTTCTCTGTCAGTCGAAGAAAGAGTGAGAAGAAAGTAGAGACTGTGGCTATTTGCCAATGTATGTGACTGGAAGGACATGGCAGTGAGCTCCTTCTTCTAGGAGGGAAACAGAGGATGTTTGTACCCCAGAGAGCAATGGAACGGCGGTATGCTATGGGAGGCGCTAGGCAGGGTGTTGCGGGTATACTTGATCGTTGCAAATTTGGACTCCAAGTGGAAAGGTTGACATGCAAAGAAGGGTAATGTCCAGAGCAGAACAGAAGTAATTTCAAACCTAACAAGTGAAAAGTGGGCTCCTGTCAGACACAATATCCAAGAGAGATAGAAGATGTGTTGAACCAACATGTCAGTGTTTTTGGTGGCAGAAGGTGAGCTTGTCTAACGTAATGAAGTGGCAGCTTTAGAAATTCTATACACAACTGTTAGGATAGCTGTATTGCCCTTGGATGGAGGAATACCAGTAACAAAATCCAAGGCTATGTAGGACCACATGTGGCTGGGGATGGGTAATAGGTAGAGGGGATGTGGATGCTTAGTGGATGACATCTTTTTCCACGCACATACTCTGCATCCAACAATGAAACACTGATTATCTGCCTCCAAGGTTGGCCACTAGAATCGTTGACAAAGGACCAAGGTTACGGAGGGCAGCGTCAGCTTCCTCAGAAAAGCAAGTGAGGGGAGTGAAGTGGGCTGTAATTCAGCTGTAGTTCTTTATAAACAAAAGCCAAGAACATGCTGCAACTACTTACAGTCGATAGTGTCTGTCTTTACATCACAGTAGTATTAGACTTCACATAACATTTTGTTGGCCTGGACCGACTCTTACTCCCGACGAGTTCAAATGAGGGTAAACTTGTCATTATTCTACTTGCCTCCATCGGAGATCATCTTACAGTTATTATTAGTATGATTAGTGATGATGATGATGTTGATGATGATGATGATGAGGAGGAGGACGATGATGATGATGAGGACAAATATTATTATTCGGTCTATGAAACTGGCGGCACGGTGACCGACTGGTTAGAGCGTCAGCCTCACAGTTCTGTGGACCCGGGTTCAATCCCCGGCCCCGCCTGTGTGGAGTTTGCATGTTCTCCCCGTGCCTGCGTGGGTTTTCTCCGGGCACTCCGGTTTCCTCCCACATCCCAAAAACATGCATTAGTTGGAGACTCTAAATTGCCCGTAGGCATGACTGTGAGTGCGAATGGTTGTTTGCTTCTATGTGCCCTGCGATTGGCTGGCAACCAGTTCAGGGTGTACCCCGCCTCCTGCCCGATGACAGCTGGGATAGGCTCCAGCACGCCTGCGACCCTAGTGAGGCGAAGTGGCTCAGAAAATGGATGGATGGAAACTAGGGATGGACTGGCCATCGGGCCGATGGGGCAATTTGGGCCAGTGTTGTGACAAAATCTGCAACCCAAAAAAACTGCAACCGCGCCGTAACAAGGGGGCTGTCCCGGTGGCGACGTGGCAATATCGGCCAATGTCGGGCCTACGTTTGAGAGTTCGACAGCAAAAGAGAAAAATAATACTTACAAGCAAGCTATGGCAGGACAAGGTGATTGATGGCCTTGCAGGTGTAGATTGGTATTTTATATTGGATGCGGTATTGGACAAGGAGCCAGTGGAGTTGCTGCAGGGCTGGAGCGAAGTGGTGAGTGGATTTTTATTATTATTATTATTATCTTCTTTTCCTTTCGGCTTGTGCCGATTAGAGGTCGCCACCGTGTGAATAGTAATAATTGTAATTGTAATAGTAGTCTTAGTCATGATCTGTGCCCTGCAGTTCCTCCTTTGAAGCTTGGGTGGTGCTTTGCGCCTTGCCCCTCTTTCTCTCTCTCTCTCTCTCTCTCTCTCTCTCTCTCGCTCTCTTTCTCTCGCCAGCAATCAGCATCACCTTGGCAGCGCACCTGTCTTCAATCAGCACTCTTCATTGCCTGCATATAAGCCTGCCAGATCCAGGATTCCACCGCATAGTGTAGCATAGCATAGAGTATTATCACTTGATTGTGGTACACAGGCCGACTCTTGCACTCTTGTAAGTTACTCGACTCCCTGCAATTGCACTTACCTCCTTGTGTTCTTCTTCGTCGTCTCCAGTGCTCCTTCCATGGCCCCCGTCTCGCGGTCCGCTCCAGCCACGCCGCCAAGCTCTGCCACCTGCTCACGCACACCGCTTCCTGCACGTTCCCTGTCCCGACGGTCCACCATCATGCCTTGGAGATACTTACCCTGAATTGGATTATAATAAACCATTCTCCACTACTTCCTCCGTCTCCGTCTGCTTCTGGGTCCAGTCAACATTGATCCGATTGTATCGTGACAATTAGTAGTAGTAGTCGCCGTAGTAGTAGTAACAGTAGCAATAGTAATAATAAAAATAGGAAAAATAAATACATAGATACAAAATACATTTGTATTCTGTTTAAAGTTACGTTTTACACAACGTCCCAACTTCATTGGAATTGGAGTTTGTAGTCAAAGGTCCATCCATCTATCCATCAATCCATTTTCTACCACTTATCCGAGGTCGGGTCGCGGGGGCAGTAGCTTTAGCAGGGACTCTCCCCAGCCACTTCATCCAGCTCTTCCGGGGGGATCGCGAGGTGTTCCCAGGCCAGCCGAAAGACATAGTCTCTCCAGCGTGTCCTGGTCGTCCCCGGGGTCTCCTCCCGGTGCGACCTGCCCGGAACACCTCACCAGCACCTCACCAGAGCGGCGTCCGGGAGGCATCCGAATCAGATGCCCCAGCCACCTCGAGCTTCTCACCCTCTCTAAGGGAGAGCACGGATACCCTGCGGAGGATACTAATTTCGGCCGCTTGCATCCGGGATCTCGTTCTTTCGGGCACGACCCACAGCTCGTGACCATAGGTGAGGGTAGGAACGTAGATCGACCGGTAAATTGAGAGCTTTGCTTTTCGGCTTAGCTCCTTCTTTACCACAACGGACCGATACAAAGTCCGCATCACTGCAGACGCTGCACCGATCCGCCTGTCGATCTCCCGTTCCATTTTTCCCTCACTCGTGAACAAGACCCCAAGATACTTGAACTCCTCCACTTGGGGCAGGATCTCAGCCCCAACCCGGAGAGGGCACGCCACCCTTTTCCGACTGAGGACCAAGGGCTCAGATTTGGAGGTGCTGATTCTGAGTCAAAAATCTCAAAACTAATCTGACTAAAAATAAGACATCATCAATTTTCAATTCAATTTCAATTTTCATAAATTTTTCTCTACTTATTTCAAGTAAAAAATAGCTTGAAACAAGTGAAAATTGTCTCAAAACAAGTGACCTTTTACGAAATGAGTCTTACTTTCATTACTTTTGACTAGAAATAAGACAAATATTCTTGGTAATGTTTTAGGATTTTGCAGTGAGGGCCCATGAAAATAACATTTCAATTTGCGTCATTTAGGGCCCTGTGAGAAAATATCATTTTTGGCCCCAAATCCCAGGCTTTTCTGTTGCTGGTTTACTGTGTTTATGCACCTAAGAGATGAGACGTGATGCATGCTCAGAACTCTTCAGAGTCAGTCTACAACATTTGCAAATGGTGTTCACCTCTTTGCACTGCTGCTGTGGCTTTTGGCCCAACCGAATGAGTCAGTCTCCCCAGAGAGCGCTACTGAGTTTCGCCATTCCTAAATGTGGCTCATGATGCCAGCACTAATATATTTCTTACACAACTACATGTTATATTCCATGCAGACAGACATGAGACAGCATGTCACACTTGGTGTCAAAAATGGAGGCCAAAATAATATGCAGCGGCAGCATATTAATGACTATATTGAAGAGTTTAATTCATTTTCTTCACATTCAAATGTAAATACCACAAATCACTCTCAGACACAAGATCCAGTCAGAGGAGAGATGCCGTCCAGTCGCAGGATCTTCAACCGGGAGTAGGTAAGAGTAAAAACATTGTTATTCAATTATCATTCTTACTTGGTGAAAAAGGCTTTGGTTTCATGCCATGCTCTATGTGTTCATTAGAGGAACTCAGACAACATTTCCTCTCACTCGGTCTGTGTTTCCTATTACACCTCACACGTGGTGTGGTAAAAATGGAGACGGTGAAAACCATAGCGCGTCATTTCAGTCATAGCGCGGCACTCGGCCCAGACCAAGAGCTTTGATGGTGTTGCTAGCAAACCTCTAAGATGTGTGTCATCGTGGGAGTGTTTTGCCGTCTCTGTCTCCCTACTTTGGAAGAGGAGCAGAAACTTTACTTGCCGCAGTCTCTGAACCCAAATTACTTTCCAATTTGCATAGTGACAAAATGTTTTATTGTGTATTCAGTGGCAATGTCGTTGAAATCCAATCCACAGCAGGTCAAGAGTGATGGATAGCAGACCGAGAAAGAGGAGAGTAAAAAGTAGAACAGCATGTGCTTCTTGCTCATCTGGCACTATTTCCTCTAGTCTAAAATCATCACAGATGTTTTCATACCAATCTCCCTTTTCTTTTGCAAACCTACTTTTTTCTTCATCATACAATATTCTCCCACCCCTCTCACCTCATTGCTGTCTTTCCTGTGTTCCTGCTCGTATTCAAGTCCCTCCTTTTAATGAGCGCCATTCGGCTCATTAGACCACAACACTTCACATAACTTTGTTGACATGCAACAATAACTCCATGAAATAATGAAATGGAAAAAAAAGTAAATAAATAAGATATGTATTACTTAATTTAGGCAAATTATCTGCCAATAGAACAAGAACATTTTACTTGGTAAGATTTCTTAAAACGTAAATGTCCTATCATCTCATATCCTGTTCATGCTTTTATTTTTAAGACCCATTTCCATCCATCCATCCATTTTCTTTACCCCTTATCCTCACTAGAGTCTGCGGGCTGCTGTAGCCTATCCCAGCTATCGTCCGGCGGGAGACGGGGTACACCGTGAACCGGTCCCCAACCAATCGCAGGGCACATAGAAACAAACAACCATTCGCACTCACATTCACGCCTACGGCGAATTTAAGAGTCTTCAATCAACCTACCACGCACGTTTTTGGGATGTGGGAGGAAACCGGAGTGCCCGGAGAAAACCCACCCAGGCACAGGGAGAACATGCAAACTCCACACAGGCGGGGCCGGGATTTGAACCCCGGTCCTCAGAACTGTGAGGCAGTCGTCAACCGTGTCGGCCCCATTTCCTCTGAACACTTTTTTGTGCCTTAACATTACACTCCACATTAGCAGCCTCATTGTTTTCACCTTTCCCACGCACTATAATACCAGCTCTGTCCTTCTCCTCAGTGCCAGATTGTGATTGTTTTGCAGTACTCTCTATCCTTTTAAACTTAAACTTGAACCTATATTTGGACCAATCTGTTTCCAAACTCTGCCTGTTAAATCCAACCGCTGCCTCTGCCTGCCACCTGACCGGCTTCATCAGTCTTACCCTGCCTTCTTTTTTTTTGACCACAGAAAATAAAACATTTTGACTTATGGATCTTGGACTAATTGAAGTTGAAGATTTTCGATGCCCACCCAAACCCATTTGGATTACCCCCAGATGCCCAGGGCCATATGTCATGTGTGTACACACAGCTCACCTTGTATCTCGTTGGCCTCTAGGTAGAGGTGTCGCAGGGTGATGGGGACTGTAGTGATGCTCGTAAACTTGTTATAGGAAAGGTCAAGTTCCACTAGGCTGGAGAGGTTGAAGGCCCGGGAGCGGATGTTGCGGCTTTGCAAGTGGCAGTGACTTAAACGAAGGTACTTGAGGTTGACGTGTCCCACAAAAGTGTTCTCATCAAGCCCAGTGAGGGAGTTATTGGACAGATAGAGCTGCTGCACAGAGGTCGGTAAATGTCTGGGAACTGATGAGAAGGAATTGCCACTGAGGTCCAACAAATTCAAATTGAGAAGACCTGAAAGACGTGTAGATGCTCAGTGGTGAAGAACTGCACTGCATCATTCTAAGAACTGTTTTAAAATTTTGAACCATGGTCCTAAAGCTAACCAAAATAATTGAAACACCTGTCAACATGATAAGGAGTACACTATTACCTCCAAGCTCTCCTTCATTGATGGTTTTCAATATGTTTCCTTGCAGAAGCAGAAGTGTCAAGTTATGCAGGTTCTTGAGAGCCTCGGGCCCGATGTTGCTGATTTGGTTATAGGCCAGCCGGAGTTGCTTCAGACCGGTTGGCAGATTATTGGGTCTTGAGCTCAGGTGGTTATGGTTGGCAAAAAGGTAAGCCAGTTGGGTCTGGTTTTGTAGGATACCCCGGTCCGGCTGGTCACTTTTCAATCGGTTGTGGTCCAGAATGAGCAAGTGTAGTCCTGTGATGTTTGCCAGAAACTAGGCAGTGAGGGACGAGATGTTGTTGTTCTGTAGAAGATGGAAAAGAAATGCGATATATGCTGTAACTTAAAATAGAAGATGAACTTCGGAAGTGTTTTCCTACCTGTAGAAAAAGGTACTGCGTGCTGGCTGGTAGGAGCTGCGGGACATCTGCTATGCCTCTGTGGTCGCAGTACAGTGCGGTGGGCCACTGAATGGGGCAGTCACACTTTGGCCTGTGGGTTGTTGGCTCAGGTACCATCCTGCATCTAAGTGGCCCCGCAGGCTCATCACGCTGGGCTCGCCCAACAAGCGGTCGATCCACAAGGGAACGCCACCATTGTCCGTGTCAGCCAGAGTGGTTGTCGAGGCCACAGCAAAAACACACGTCAGCACCCACAAACAACGCAGCACACCCATGGAGACCAGCTGGCATCTTTGTAAGCCTGCATGGAAACAAAATCATTATTTTGTTAGACTACAACTCACATTTGGAGTTTGTCATTTGGCTCAGCACATTACACTACAGATCATATTGCGTACTTATTTAGTTTTCAGTCACGAGGCTAACAATTTTACAGCCATTAATGCAAAAAAAAAAATATTCCAAAATGAGCTTTACTCATCAACATTTAGACTTTTTTTGTGTGTGTGTTTCAAATGAAAGTCCCCAGGAAAAGTCTGTGTGGGAATTTCAAAGAATTTCCTTGGTAAATTGCAAACAGCCAAACTGATCACATAGCATCGGTAAACACCCACCTGCTTCTCTATTAATAATAATAACAATGCACATCACTTAATATAGGACTTTTCAAAGAACTCAAAGACCCTTTACCATTGTACATATTATTCATTCACACTCTGGTGGTGGAAATGGTAAGCTACTCTTGTAGTCACAGCTGCCCTGGGGCAGCTTGCAGAAGCATAGCTGCCATTCTGTGCCTACGGCCTCTCTGACCACCACCAAATGGCCAGCCACATTCAGTCAAAAGAAATGTGGGTTAGGTGGCTTAGCCAGGGACACAACAACGACATGCACACACTTAGTTTCTGTACCACGCCGCGCATGTTAGCACATGAGACTGTAATAAAATGTATAAACAGAAGGCTAGTGGATAGATTGCCTATAATTGCTCATTGTATTAATAAAACTATAACTGCCAATTAATTCTACAATATTATACCACTGTTGACTTTGTTTTTAGCCAAACAACAGAAAGTACAAAAACGAATGTTGAATTACACTAGCCCTCAATAGACCTCCACCAATGCCAAACAGCCCTAAAAGGTTCAGTCTGACTTAACAATTATGGCATGGCTTGGATTGACACGATACTGTTACAATCCAGTCCTGTAGGTGGCGCTAAACCGCATTAATGAGCTGGTTCTGGTGGGTCACTGCTTCATGTGGCCATAATGCAAGCAGACTGTAACAGTGAAAATTAATAGTCTACCAAAATTGAATGGATTCTTTCTTTTTCCCCATGCACCACCCTTCGCGAAAATATGCAGAAATTGTTTTATTATGGGGCGTTTTCGTCATAAAAACAGCAAACTTAAAAACTAATCAACCTCTGGCCTTGTGACACTGGTACATGGTGTAGGTAATTATAGTTCGGCTGAATGGGTATTCAAAGGTCTAAAGATTTCTCTACGATATAATCCTATCCCCATTAAAACCATTGACAACGATGTAAATGCAGGTATCAAGGTGACCTTGTTTGACCCCTTATATGTATATACACAGTACACACGCATTTGTTGTTTAATATTATTGTTTATGTTTGAGTCATTCCCACGGAAATACAGGCAGAGTGTGTACGAGTGTGAGAATGTTCATGCTATGTTTACTTGCTCCCTGATACATTCCTCTTCCTCAAACACTGGCGCCATCCTAGACTTCCTCCATGGTCTCCTCTGAATAATGAGCAAGGCAGCAACATTTGGTGCAAACATGTCGCTGAATTGGAACAGAGATACACATGCACATGGCGTTGCAAATGCATGTGTGCTTATTTGACTGCAACATTAGTGTGTGTGTGTGTGTGTGTTGCTTTTAGGCCTTCCACAGTGTACCTGGGGATCCAAAGAGACCATTTTGTGTGAGCGTGTGTTTTGTGTCTGTGTGACTGGTTTCCCACATCACGAAGGAGAGCAAAATGATTCCAGACTTTTCTCCCAAATATGAGGGGAAATCATAGTGGAAAGGTCGAGAACAGAAGGAAATATTGCGAGGCCTTCGTGTACAGTTATACAATCATAATAAATCACATGCTCAATGGGTTTTAAAGCTTTTTAAGTACCTGCTTTGCATTGGTTGACTTGACCCATAGACAATCACAATCAGTGAGAAAGAGGTATTGATTTAACAATATGTTTATTGTTATGGTTGTATTCTGCAGTGGTGCAGAACTCCAGTGACGCCCACTGAATGGTCCTTTATTAAATACAAACAATTGACATGTTATTTTGAAACGGAAGGGAGAATCTTTCTGCTCCGAACTACTGTTTTTGCTGTGTGGAACAGAATAATGCTGCCTGGAGGAGTTCAATCAATCAATCAATCAATCAATCAATCAATCAATCAATCTCTCTCTCTCTCTCTCTCTCTCTCTGTGTGTATATGTGTGTGTGTGTGTGTGTGTGTGTGTGTGTGTGTGTGTGTATATATATATATATATATATATATATATATATATATATATATAAATAACCTTGCTCTTACCCATGATGAGATGTGTGTTGACTCACACCTTGGCAACGCGACCTTTTTGTAGGCCATCAATTAGGACTGGACCAGCTGATATTCATTTGCACTGACAAGGGGCTGGATTGCTGTTTGATTATGGAAAGATTTTCGGTTTTGTCTCGGCTTTCCATGCCTTTTTGCACCTCCCTGTGTCATTTCACATTTTTACACACAACTTCATTTCGGAACTTATTTGCTCTACTTTCTTTGAGTGTATGGATTAGTTGGGTTGTTCCCAACACCTGGTGAAAGTTTCAGGTCAATAGCACCTTTGGAAGTATATTTAGTGAGAAAATGGTGATGTATGAAATACTTATTTCAGCCGCTGTATATATTTCTGTAGTTGAATTAAAAACTCATATATATTCACTGCAGAGTGAATCACAGTATTTAATGATTTTATTTTGTATTATTTTGATGATTTTCAATTACAGCTAACAAAAAAACAAATTTTACCATCTCCAAGAAATTTGTGTGTTACATAAGAAACAGCCAAAAAAGATTTTAATCTGGAAATAAGGTTGGAATTGACAGTCCGAAAAGTATTTTGATGTATCTGTAGAATTTATGAGTTTCAGTTTTGGAATTGCAATGCTGTGATGCAATGAACTCTCCTACTGTATTGTAATTTATTGAGATACAACTGTATTAGTTGATCTGTAAAAAGAACGTCGTAAGAGCTTCATTCTATATTCCCTTTCGTCTCTGATTTTGTCATCATCATGATGTTTTCACTTTTTCGACCCAAAACGCACCATCTGACCCTCTCCTCAGCAGCACTTTTTAGCATTGACAGTAGGGGGCAATCTTTGTTTTTCATCCCTCCATCCATCCATTTTCTGCTCCGCTTATCTTCACTTTTCAAATCTTTATTATATAGTGTAGGCTTGGTAAATCGTGCAAATACTTTTAGTATCTATATGACATGGAATATCGGGAAAAAATAAATAAATCTATGTGTACTTGGCAATCACATTGTTGATATCCGGCACGATCTTCCTGAACATGGAAAATATTTGGTGTATAAGATCTTTCTTTTTAGGGTACCGCGTGTGTGGGTTTTAACGTGTGGTATTTTTTGTTTGTTTGCTTGTTTGAGGGAGGGGGGGGGGGCAAGATTACTCATAATTATGATGAGAACAATGCTATCCATAAAAAAAAATATATATATATATATATATATATATATGTATATATATGTGTGTGAGAGAAACTTTGTGTGATGTAACGTTCGTTTGTGTTTGCAGACATCTGCTTTCCATTGTGTGCTCCGTCGTTTCCTGCACCCCGGGAAGGGTCCTGTTTAGAGTCATTTTAAAGAGGACTCAGGTTACCGTTCATTTTATTTCAATAATCATTTCATTTCACATATCCATATTATCACTAATGTACCTCTCGCAATAATCTTGACAGCATTTTTTATTTTTATTTATTTTGTATTTCACAGAGGAAGTGACCAGGGGTTTATTGTTCCTATGATCAAGTACTGGTAAGAGCCTATCTGTTTGTGTGCATATAAGTCACATTATGCACACATAAAGTTAAGTACCAAGACTTGTTGATTAAGGGTTCAGCTCAGCTCCCAGCTGACTCTGGGCGAGAGGCAGGGTACACCCTGAGCTGCTCACCAGCCAATCACGGGGCTCATATAGACAAGCAACCATTCGTACTCACATTCACATCTACAGGCAATTTAGAGTTTTCAATTAACCTACCATGCATGTTTTTTGGGACGTGGGAGGAAACTGGAGTACCCAGAGAAAACCCTCACAGGCGCGGGGAGAACATGCAAACTCCACATAGGCGAGGCTGGATTTGAACCCGGCTCCTCAGAACTGTGAGGCAGATGTGCTAACCAGTTGCCCACTGTTCCACCGGAACATTGTTGTAAGAATCATAAAATATCAAGGTTGCTATATAAAAAATTATATAGCTAAGAAGTGACAGAAAAGCAAACATAACCATCAAATGAAAAGTACCCAGCAATAGTACCCCGACAAATAACCTTTCCTTGCTTACTTCCCACTGAATATCATAAGGTGAGTGTGTGCATGTGTTTGTGTGTGTGTGCGCGCGCGTGCGTGCGTGTCTGGGGAGGAAACGCAAACGCAGCATTGAGCAGTAAATGAACCAGGCGCACTTTTACTACTATTTGTTTTCCACACAAATGAAGTACAGATATGTTCCAACTGTAAGATTTGGAGTCAAACCTTCCAGTGAAAACATTTTCAAATAATTAACAGTTACATTTATTATTATTTTTATTTTATTATGATCTGTGATTCAGCGACACGGAAACAGTGAAAGTCACTTCATTTAATGAAATGACGAAAAGGAAGACACGAACTCACATGGTATTAGAGAGGGAGGAAATGACTCACATTAAATCCAGACAGACGACATGTGGGCACGCTCACACGTGTGTTTATTTAACCCTTAAAAAGAGCTGCTTGGAGAGGAAGCTCAGTAACACATGTTAACGCTTGCTAAGCAGGCTGCTGCATACAGAACCAGTCCTTGTAGTTTGATTGTCACTTGCAATTTCCCTCCTGAGTATTAAGTTTGTCATGGCACTCCTCTCATGCTAATATGCCCCCAAGTGGCTGTGAGCATCATAGGTAATGACATCAGATTCATATGTACAGTGCCGTAAAAAAAAGTATTGGCCCCTTTCTCAAATTCTTATATTTTTGCATGGTTTCCCAACTTTAATGTTTAAAATCATCGAACAAATGTAAATATCAGAAAAGAATAACCCAAGTGAACTTAAAGTGCTGTTTTTAAATCGCGATTTCATTTCTTTAAAGGAAAAAAAAAAAAAACTATTCAAAGTTACCTGGCTTTGTGGGAATAGGCAACTTCCCCCTAAACCTAAAAATAGGTTGGGCCATCCTCAACAGCAACAACTGAAATCAGGTGTTTTCTATAACTGGCAATGAGTCTTTCACATCTCTGTTGAGATCTTTTGGCCCATTGAATTGTTTGAATTCAGCAAAAATTGAGGGTTTTCAAACATGAACGGCCTTTTAAAGGCCATGTCACCGCATTTCAATCGCATTAAAGTCTGGACTTTAACTAGGCCACTCCAAAACCTTCATTTTGTTTTTAAAGCCATTCAGAAGTTAACTTGCTGGTGTGTTTTGGATCATTATCCTGCCGCAGAACCCAAGTGCACTTCATCTTGATGTCACAAACTGATGGCTGAACATTTTCCTCCAGGATTTTCTCTTAGAGAGCAGAATTCATGGTTCCATCAATCACAGAATCAAGAAAGCAGCCCAAGGCCATCATTTTACCACCACCATGTTTGACTGTTGGGATGACATTCTTTTTCTGAAATGCTGTCCTACATTTACGGCAGATGTAACCAGACACACACCTTCCAAAAAGCTCAACTTTCATCTCGTCAGTCCATATAATATTCTCCCAAAAGCCTTGGGAATCATTCAAATGTTTTTTTTTTTTTTGCAAAAGTAAAGCGAGCCTTTTTCTTCTTTTTGGTCAGCAGTGGTTTCGCCTTGGAACTCTGCCATGAGTGCCGTTTTTACCCAGTCTCTTCCTTATTGTTGTGTAATGACCTTGTGAGGATAATGGCTCTCCCTATGGTTCGCTGGAATCCTAAAGCTTTCGAAATGGCTTTCGTAACCCTTTCCAGACTGAATTAATTTATTTCTCGACTCTTCTGGAATTTCTTTGGATCGTGTCATTTTGTTACAGCTTTCTTAGATCTTTTGTCCGACTTCATTTTGTCGAGACAGATTTGTGTAAGTGATTTCTTGATTGAACAGGTGTGGTGGAAATCAGGCTTGGGTGTGATCAGTGAAAATTAACCAAATATTGTGACTAGCCACAAGTAATTCATGATTTAACAAGGGGGGGGGGGGGTAATTCTTTTTTCCACACAAGGCCAGGTAACTTTGTATATTTTGTTTCCTTAATAAATGAAACCACCATTTTAAAACAGCAGTTTAAGTTCACTTGGATTACATTTGTCTGATATTTACATTTGTTTAAACATTAAAGTGGGGAAACTATGCAAAAATATAAGAATTTGAGAAGGGGACCAATACTTTTACAAGGCACTCTATCTTACTAACCCACGGCAACACTGTAGTAAAGTCATAATTATATTGAATATTTGCATTAAAACAGTTCTCGGCCATAAAAATACAACAATCCAATGAAAGCACAGCGATCAATGAAGGTGACCTCTTGTGGCACAAAGGAGTTCACTGTGCATCATAAACTGAGGTTCCCCTGTAGTGGTAATACACAATTATATTAGTTATTAGTCAAAGCATGTCTCTCCGTATTTGCACAATGGTAGATAGATGCATGGATGTGTGTTTTGCTTGCTGGTGCCTGCATGTAGAAAATGGGGGCAGGAGGGTGGATGGTAGAGTGGAAGAAACCATCACAGTGAAGGAGCAGAAAAGGGGTGGAGACCTTCAGGTCTATTTGTTGTTGATGTTGGTCCGTGTGCCCTTCAGTCTTGGGAACACTCGGCCACAGCGAGGGGGACACAGAGAAGGGGCCTGTATTGCAGACCAGGTAAAGTGTGTATTTGTGTGTGCGTGTGTGTCCATCAATGCGTCTCTTTGCGCAATTAGAAAGGTATGAGACCTCCTGCTGTAAGCACGTTCAGATAGGATCGTACTCGCATTATTGTTTGCTCCTTCGACATCAACTTCATTGTTGGATACTCCACTAAAATTTTTGGACCACTTTTGAGACGCATCGACAAAGAATGCGTTGTAACCAGGTTTACATTTCTCTTTCTGGTATTTATTTATTTTTATTTTTTTTTTACACTTCCTCTTTGGATTCCCTGTGGATTAAGACCTCTAAGAATGTTGCTCCCTACAGGCAATTCCATTCCAAAACTATGCTAGTGGCTGCACTTCTTGTATTTGGGTGTTTATTCAACCTCGTTAATAAATAGTGACATATTTGTAAAGCAAGAAAGGCATTCATTGTGCACCCCTTTATGTTTGAAATAAACATGCTTATTTCTTTTGCCATTCAGGTTAAGGAGGATATTTGAGTGCCACCATGCATCCGGTGATCATCTTCTTGTCTGCCCTGCTTCCGCTCTCTCCCTGCCATGCACAAGATCCTTTCGCCTGGCTGTACAGCCGCCGTAGCTCCATCCAGGTGGACAACGCAGGAGGAGAGTGCCCCTCTGAGTGTGACTGTCCCCCAACTTTTCCCATCGCCATGTATTGTGATGGACGTGGCCTGACAGCCATGCCCGCCATCCCCTCCCGGATGAAGTACTTGTACCTCCAGCACAACGCCATCACAGCCATATCCGACTCAGATCTGGTCAACGCAACTAATCTTGTGTGGCTTATGATGCACCACAATCAACTTGCGTCCGATGGCATCAGCGAGAAGGTAAACTTCTCCGTTACAAGCACACACAAGTTCAGTTTGGACGGTTGCACGTTAAATGGACAATTTAGAACAAGGGTGTCAAACTCGTTTTAATTACAGCCTAATTTGCTGTCAAGTGGGTGGAACCAGTCAAATCATCGCATAATTAAAACGCATCACAATAAATTAGTGGAAGTGATACACGTACTTTAGGAAAATTGCTATATTTATTGAACTATAATTTTATAAAGCATAATATTTGTACATTTGAGACCTGATTTAGATGATTTAGGAACTAAGTGGACATAGGGGTCTTTTAAAAATTGTGAGTTTGAATCTTGCACAATTTACCGAGACGACCATATTGATTTTAGGCCTTTTTGAAGTTGGGACGACTGGAGCGTTTTTATTTACAACACAACAATTTGACCAGCATCCCTCGTAACCTCCCTCGCACCCTTCGAGACCTGAGGATCAACCATAACAACATTGAAAAGGTAACACTTTACAGCAGTGGTGCAGCTTGTGGGGGTCACATATTTGTGGTAGCAGCATATTCATATATATATATATATATATATATATATATATATATATAGACCATACCCTGGAACCAACATTTTCTATCTAACAAAACTTTGACATCATCATAAACTGTGAAGTGATAACAGCCAATGTTGGAAAGCTCTCAGTGAGCATATAAATGATGAAGCCGACAAGTCCGATGGGTTTTTTTTTTTTTTTTTTTAATGCCACCAAAAAGGTTACCAGTCATGGAGATTAGAAAAGATGTGACGACCATAGAACCAGAACAAGAACTTATCGGGTCTTACGAAAACATCTTACAGTTCAGACAACATGAGCAAACATCATTTACATACAGTGTACTAATTACTTCTACCAAGCAGGCGGCAAAGTAAATTTCTTGTCAGCGAAAGCATAAAGAGTAATGACGCGCATTCTTGCTGCTTATCAACAAACACACAATGTTTTCCACAAATACCTACAAAATGCCACTGGGTGCCAGTATTATTCTGCAAACTCCTTCGTGTTTCATCGCAAGTCTGCCAGGGCCTGAAAAGAATGGATAATCCTATTATACAGTACCAATATGTAAACTTGTATGGCAGTTGGGAGTATTAAATTGTTCCTTAGTGTAGAACATGTACTGTACATGCTTATTACACCTGTTTTAAATATTTCCATAAACAGATTCACTGTTTCGCAAAATGCAACACAAGGGGAAGGTGTTCAATTTTGGGATAGTGACTGTGAATCAGCACCTGATAATGGTCTATAAGGGGCACAATGTTTGCCCTCTCCTGGGTCTCACAAACAGCCTTTTTCAATTTGCGCCTCTCTTTTGTTACATTTGGTTTTTGAAGAAAAGAAGAAGAAGACCTTATAATAATGTACATGTTGCCTAGGTAACACCTTCAGACCTAGAGGGAATGGATAACCTCACAATCCTGCATCTCCATGATAACGCTATCACAGACGTGGGTGCATCACTCAAGTCCCTGACATCTCTCACACTTTTGGATGTCAGCGGCAACAAGTTAACAAAGGTGAGTGTGTGACTTTTTATGTTTAAAGAAAAAAAAAAGGAACCTTCTTATACCCCAGGTGTCCCCACGCTGTCCTTCCAAGGTGCCAGAGGCTCTCCCTGAACAACTCCACCAACTCTACTTGGACTCAAACTCCATTGCCTCTCTGCCTGAAGGCTTCTTGGCCACTTTCACACAGCTGCAGTATCTGCGGATAGCCAGCAACCAGCTCACAGACAAGGGCCTCCCATCCAACATCTTTAACGTGACAGGGCTGGTGGAGCTGGACCTGAGCTTCAACAAGCTGGAGAGAATCCCTCTGGTCAGCACCGGCCTGCAGCATCTCTATCTCCAAGCGAATCACATCAAAGGTCAGAACCGGCATTTATACAGGCGGTTTCTACCGTTTTAATTTTTACAGTATATTAAATAAATGCGTAGGGGGCAGTACAGTAAGACAAGTGGTGAGCAAGTCTGCCTCACAGTCCTGAGGTTTGGAGTTCAAACCCCCTCCTCCTTGGATGTGCCCCCCACACTTGAGGGGTTTTTACGTGTACTCAACCATTGTCCCACATTCCGAAAACATGAATGTTAGGTTTAGTCAAGATTCTCACTGTAGCTTATTTTGTCTTTATGTGCAATTGGCTGGCGACCAGTCTAGTGTCTCTTATTTTAGAGTTGCACGTTGCCATTCTCTTTTTTCTCAGTTTTATCAAAAACATAATCCTTGAATGTTGAATTTTAAAAACTAATAAATTTTGCTTTAAAAAACAAAGCTCACCCTTTCCGGAATATTGCTAATCTATTGTCATTTGTAGAAATAAACGCTTCAAGGCTTCGCATGTGACAGAGTATGTACCAATACAAAAATAATGAATTAACTAAATGGGGCTTGACATCTGAATCTATGATAGTGTTTCCATTTGTAAGCGTTAATAGCAATAACTAGTTTTAATATTAATCACAGTAGATTAAGGGCATATTTTCTTTCCCGATTTGTGACGTCCCTTAAAGCCACGCCGACTTTAGCATTCCTCTTTTTAATTAATTATGCTCGTTGCAGAATTCACATTGGGGAGTTTCTGCCCCATTGTGGATGTTACCAACTTCTCCAAGCTGCAAACTCTGCGTCTGGATGGGAATGAGATCAGTCAACTGGACATCCCATCGGATTCGTCACTCTGCCTGCGTTTGGCTTCCAGCGTTGATGTTTAAATATGTACTCAACCTGTTCATTACACCTCCACCATTACAAACCCTGTTCTACATTGCTACTGCTGTGGGATTATTTTACATCCAGAAGAAACATTTTTTGTCTTTTGATTAGTTTTTTCATATATATATATATATATATATATATATATATATATATATATATATCTGTGTGCAACATTTGCAGTAGTTTAATTCAAGAAAAATATATTTTTGAGAATCGTTAAGGACTTTTATAAATTTTTATAACAGGGTCGTCTTTTGTCCATCCATAAAAGTACAGCTCATATTATGTTTTAAGATATTGTATGATTTTCGGTACATGTGAAACTAATCTCACTGTGGTCTTATTCGTTGAATTTTACAGTACTGTGATCTTTCTTTCTCTCACTCTTTTTGTTGGATTTGAATGTATTTGATCGTGTTGTGTAATTAGAAGTCTTATGGCTGAGGATATGACAAGTTTGACATAACTCTTCCTTCGCTCAGCAGGTGTTGACCTGAAAAGTTTGTAGTGGAAGTTGCATTCACAAGATAATCTTTCATAAAATGAAAATGCTTGATTTTGTACAAGTGCACTCTTAGTCATCTTTCACTCTGTATCATCTTTTTCTACTTTTTGCATGAATAAAATGTAACAAATTTAGACCCATTTGTGGACTTCTTGATTGTCCATCCATTAAACATACATACATACAGTGAGTATGACTACATGCTACATTTTATTTTTTTTAAATAGTATTATAAAGCCCAGGCCACATAACAATCCTGTCAACCAAATGCTTATGGGGATTTTTTTTTTTCTTCAAAGACCTATTTATGTTGATGTCTGAAGCTAAAACATGACAACACAGCATAAATTCCACACACACCACGGATCAAATGTGGTAACCTAACAGGTAGAGAAAAAATATTGACTAAAGACCAGCAGGTTACTGTTTGTTCTGGATTAACTAAAAAAATAAAGGCTGCCTTTCAGCCTTGTGGCGTCCTGTAATGCTGAGACCCACCTGACTTGACAGCACCAGACAGGTTTTGTGATGGAAAAACTGACGCAACAGTGTGAGGTGAACAACTGGAGCTCATTATACAGAGGGGCGGCAACATTTGCTGGATCATTTTTGAGTGGGATTACAAAAATGACCTTTTTGGCTAGTGGTGGGTCACTGTGAATTGACAAACTTTGGATCAGTTAGGCTTTCCACTAACTGGCAGCAGCTGCAACAACATGAGGAAATACCGTCCCAATCCTCCCAAAGACGCGCCCATTATAACTGATCAGGTGAGATGGAAAACGTCTGCTTCTTTTGTAGCATTACATGCTTCATTATTTATTTGTTCTTTGGTGCTATTCATAATAACATCAACATCAATGAATGACAACTGAATGCTGTCCAAATGACAAACACTCACCAGCCACCATCATAGGAACCAGAGGTGGGCAGAGGAGCCAAAAGTTATGCTTACGTAAGAGTACTGTTACTTTAGAATACTCAAGTAAACTGTAGTCCTCCAAATAATTATTTGAGTAAGATAAAGTATTCCGTAAAAAGAAAAAAAAAAATATTCATGCGCTGCGTAACTGGTGAGTCACTTCTCATTTTTACTTCTTTTTTTTTAAACAGCACATGAACATCAAAAATACAAAAACATAAAACAGGAATGTGCAAATTCAAATGCTGTCATTTTAAAACAATACTAATTTTTGTGCACGATAACATAAACTAAGGCAAATTCAAATAATTGTAAATAATAAACTTTGTTTACACATGTTGAAACAGCACAATAGGTTCACCAGGCAGATATTACCGGTATTAATTATTAATAAGTATTCATATATTTACAGCATCTATAATTTGACAATATTGAACTGTGACAGGTGGATTCACCCACAAACAATTTGAGTTCTGCCAATTTACAACTTTCTCTTTAGTGCTGTGCATACAGTACATTGTGGATGGCTTTTTCTCCTTGCTTCTTTTGAAAGAAAGTAGAAACTAGTAGTTACGGTGGCTTGGTGAAACGTGACACAAGTCTCTATGACAAAACAAAATACATCACGCAAGCAGTACTGAATACCTGTAGATACAATTACTGTACCAGTAGCGGCCAGAATGTAGCCTAATGTAAAAGAGGAAAAGTATTGTTTCTTCTTAACAAAAATACTCAAGTTCAAACTTTGTTGCATTAAAACTACTCTGACAAGTACAATAGATCCAAAAACGGAATATAAGTAAGTAAATGTGATGGAGTAAATGTAGCTCGTTACTACCCACCTCTCATAGGTACAGTTAGTCAGTAGAATTGCTAATTTGGCTAAATAAGGTATTCAAAATTGAAGTATGATGCTGGGCAGTTCTACATCACTGCAAACTACACCCACAACAAAATGTTAAACTAATAATACTAGTAATACTTCCTCAACAATGTAAATAAAAATGTTCATGATTAGCTTTGTAAATGTCGAATTTTTGATTCACCTTTTACATTGGATTTATTTAGATTGTGGAGGGGAAATTAATATGGCTCCGTGAACACAACAGATATTTGGTGGGAAAAGTATTTCAGTCTAACAAAATAAACTTTAAAAAAAATGGAGTCCTTCAACCCTTGAGGTCTTCATTTCAACGATGACAAACATTTGTACAATCCATTAACACCTAAAGTCATCATATGATGCCATGTACAGAGATTAATTTAATAGTAATAGGTTTAGTTCATGATTCCTTAAAAGGGACATATTACAAAAAAACTGACTTTTTCTTGTTCATACACAAACATAGTAGTTAGGTTTCTACAGTGCCTGCCAACTATTACGAAATAGTACTTCTAATTAGCAAAATAACCACCCCCAGACCTTCTCAGCCAATGGCTCGCCGAATCTCTAGGACAGAACCTCTTTGAAGCAACAGCCAAAGCACTATCAAAGCCTAAAGATAAACAGAGTTACAGTGCTACCAGTACTGTATTTGCTTCTGATAACATTATTATAATAATATTCGACAAAGTGGGTGTGGGGGATATTTGTGTCTTGCGCCAGATAAACAGAATTAACTTTGGCCAATAATTGTATTTTCTTCAAGCTCAGGGTACTGGCTTTTTCTGCCCATTTTGGACTCTCCTTCCACGAGGAAAAGCAAGCAGCAAATTCACCCAAATTGCATTAGACCAGCAGTCTGCTTACCGCGCCCGACTTCAATGTGGTCCCAGTAGTTGTAAGTTTAGACCGACTTTGTGCCACCAAATTGTGCCCGGCACATGTTAAAGGACACAACCCTCACTGTGCCGAAACACCCAGCTTGCCGCAGACCGGCTGCAAAATTGTCAAACATCCACAGCGAGCCTTGCGCTTGCATGAACATGAAGATACGCCTTTTTTTTTTTTTTTTTTGCGCCACGCCGCAGTTACACAGTCTACGAAAATAGAGCCCTATTTACCTGATGACCGGAAGTAAAGTTCAAGTTTGTGAAAAGTACAGTACCAACATATTTGTACTCTGTTATTTTACAAGACTGCCTTGAAGTTGGATTTATGAAATGTGAATGTTAAATTGCCGAATAGTTCACACCGGAGCTACTATACTGTAAACTGCAAGCGTAAGTTGGAACTGATAAGAAGAAGTAAACATTTCCCGGGCTTTGAGAACTAGCTCGACAGGCAGACAAAAAGATGTGACATGAAATGATACATGAACAACATCTCTATGCAGGATCCTCCTGTGGTTGATGCCGGTGATGAGAATCCTGAGCGTGGTAACTGGGCCAACAAGACAGAATACATACTCTCTTTGACAGGTTACACTATTGGTCTGGGAAATATATGGAGATTTCCATATTTGGCCTATAAGAATGGCGGGGGTAAAAATTCCAAATCGCAAATACTTTGAATGACATTGACGGAGGGTTCCAAATGCATAGATAATGTTTGTTTATCCCCCTTGAGCAGGTGCCTTTGTTATTGCCTATTTGACTATGTTGGTTTTGTTCGGGATTCCTTTTTACTTCCTGGAGAGTGCCATCGGTCAGTTCTCCAGTCAAGGCATAATCAACGTATGGAGAGCGGTGCCACTACTTCAGGGTGAGTCGAAATTTCACTCAAGTGATAAATGTTATTCCCAAGTAGTGCGCGTGGCCTGAGAATTTGTCATTTACTACAAATAATGTAGCATTGTTCAACTATCTATGCTAGCGACACATACTGACAGCCAAAACAATGAACATTTCTTCCACTTGATGGCAGGAGGTACATAATCAACCTGTGTTTCCACTTTTTGTGACATTTTTGTTTCGGGGTGTTCCGTGAGATTTTTTCTAATGTAAAATATATGCCATGAGAGAGATAGGTTTTCCAGATACGAGCCGTCATTCGACCAATTTTTTTCTTTTGACTTGTAAGCACAGACTTGAGATACGAGTACTTTATGGTGTCAGTACTGCAATGCATTTTACAAAAATCAGCAGTTTGGAAACCCATCCATTCATCCATTTTCCGTACCGCTCTATCCTCACAAGGGTCGCGGTGGCGCTGGAGCCTATCCCAGCTATCTTCGGGCGAGAGGTGGTGTACACCCTGAACTGGTCGCCAGCCAATCACAGGGCACATATAAACAAACAACCATTCGCGCACACATTCAAACCGAAGGGCAACCGAAGGGCAATTTAGAGTCTTCAATCAACCTACCATGCAGGTTTTTGGGATGTGGGAGGAAACCGGCGTGCCCGGAGAAAAGCCACGCAGGCACGGGGAGAACATGCAAACTCCACACAGGATTTTATTAATTTATTTATTTATTTATTTATTTTTTATTTAATTGAAGCAGTGTGACAAAATTTTTTTTAATTCTTTCATTACTGAACATTTTATAAAGTACAATATTATGGAGTGCTATTTTTCCTCATTAAGATACACATGACAGTTTTTGTTGTTGTTTGGGGGAAGGCTGCAATGGATTAATGGAATTTCCATTCATCTCAATTGGAAAAGATGATTTGAGGTACGAGTGTTTTGACACACAAACGTGCTCACAGAGAAAATTAAACTCGTATCTCAAAGCACCACTGTCTATCATTAACTTTCAAATAAAGAGGAAGTATTTGCAGTCATTGACGATTCGTTTAGCATCTGGTGGATGCATTGTACATTTTGGAGCATGCTTGCATGTTTTATTGCCATCCACCATGCATAATGAACATCCTGACCCATCTACAGGTGTCGGCGTTGGAATAGTCTTTGAAAGCACCCTGGTGTTAATATACTACAACGTCATCGTGTCCTATGGCTTGTTCTACCTGTTCGCCTCCTTCCAATCTCCTTTGCCATGGTTCAAGAGCCTCAGTTGGGGGGACAGAAACTGCAGCGACACGCCTTTAGGTGCCCTACAATACTCATACGCATTGATTTTTCAAGAACTGAATGGCATGAGATGTTCCAAGAAAACAAAGACGTTTTCTTCAGTATTATAATGACGCAACACACAAAAAACTACTTTTTACCCATCTTCTTGCAGATCTGCAAATTTACTTTCGACCTTGATAACCTATCATTCTTGTAGAGAAGAGCATTTTTACATTTTGAATAATAGCTTTTTACGTAAGGCCTGAGTCACATACAATTTTAAAGACAACCTTCAGTGATAACTGTTTAATGCCAGAATAATTAAAACATTTTAAGAATATGTGATCAAAGATCACACAGTAACTGTTAACTTACCTTCAAACTTTCACAAATGAAAATGTAACCTTTAACAGTCTCAAGGATGCTGATTGTGTTTGACTTTCAGATTTAAGAAAAAAAAGGAAATAATGAAACTACTGTTGATATACACTTTGATTTTAAATAAAAAAGACTGACATTATATGTGATATTCTTGTCAAATAAATGAAACCAGGAGTTAACCACTGTGTAACGTAAAAACAATAAAACATAACACCCTAACAAGTAACAACACGTGTTGACACTGGAGTAACCTCTGGTGTACAGTATATTTCTTCTTTCTTAGATTCTTTTTCTCTGAACAAACTTGTTGAAGCCAGCCCTTTTCTTGAAATGAGCCAAAGAAAGAGAAAAACACACATATGAAGTTATCCTTTGGAAGCTTGCTGAACTGAACTGACATTAGGAGTGCTGAGGTCTTGCGTGATTTCAACTGTTGCAATAAGCCACACAAAGACAAAGAAAATACAAAACACACCCAGTGTTATTCGTGATATGGTCTTTTGTGACGTATGCTTATGCTGAGGTACTCTGAGGTATCACGTAACCTCTTGCATCACAGCAGTGGGAACTCCAAAATTGTATACAATATTAAAGGGAGATGCACTGGAAATTCAGGTTAAATTCTGAATTGTAGTACCTCAGAGGCATAGGGTAAGCTGTTTGAGCAGTTATTCGATGATACTAATCATACTAGTAGCATGCAGTTGTCAAGTAGTATAAATGTTTTTCATTACTAGTAACGTACAGTTTTGCAACTAGTGAGCAGATTTGTCTTATCAGTAAGGACAAAGAGCATACTCATTGATGGACCTTAAGCTTAGTGCTCAGCGATATGGCCTAAAATTCATATCACAGTATTAAGTAAATCCTCATATGGTAACATTATAGACTACAATATAAAGAAAAGTGTAGAATTTATCATGCAAGTATATCTGACTTGGTTGGATAGTCCTTTAGCAAAGCTAAACTGCTTAAAAAAAAGATAACTGAACATTAGACAACAACAACAACAAACAAAAACAAAAGATATACAGTAGTGTAATTCTGAGAACATTTATTTTGCAGATCTCAAAAGTCAAAATTAAAATACAAAACTCTATTGCGCAAACAAAGACAAATGACATTACTGATACCATAAATATTTAAAATGCTTGATATTAATATACTTTTTACCTTATAGGCTTCTCCTCCTGGTTGACATACGCGGTAACGTACTGATTTATTTCCAGTTTTCCCTCTCGTGCATGCTTATTTTGTAGCTGTTGCACATAAGCACTTATTCTGGTGTTTTGCTAATTTCACGTTAGCTTAGCAGTTAGTATGGCTTCTCCGCCGTCTCTTCTCGTTTGGTATATTTCACACGATTCGCTCCTCTCCTCCTTTTAGTGATAACAATACTTGTCCGAAGTGTAATTTATTGGAAGCGAGGATTAGTGACTCAGAGGAGCGACTCTGCACTGTGGAAGGACAATATTTAGCCATTCTAAATATCTAGCCGCAGTGCATAGCTGGTGCTGCGCAGGTTAGCTTAGAGCTCAACATTTTCCAGAGTTCCCAAGCAGTCCGGACCACTGTATTGCGCTGCATCATTGCAAACGCCCTGTCAACATACCTAATTTTTTAAAAAGTCGGCTGAGGTAGAGTATAGGTTTATTTATATCCATGGTTTTATCGACTCATTGCAAATTCTCAAACCCCAATTCCAATGAAGTTGGGACGTTGTGTTAAACAAAAAATAAAAACAGAATACAATGATTTGCAAATCATGTTCAACCTATATTTAATTGAATACACTACAAAGAAAAGACATTTAATGTTCAAACTGATAAACTTTATTGTTTTTATCAAATAATCATGAACTTAGAATTTTATGGCTGCAACATGTTCCAAAAAAGCTGGGACAGGTGGCAAAAAAGACTGAGAAAGTTGAGGAATGCTCATCAAACACCTGTTTGGAACCTCCCACAGGTGAACAGGCTAATTGGGAACAGGTGGGTGCCATGATTGGGTATAAAAGGAGCTTCCCTGAATTGCTCAGTCATTCACAAGCAAAAGCCGTTTATCAACAATACCCAGAAACGCCGCCGGCTTCTCTGGACCCGAGCTCATCTAAGATGGACTGATGCAAAGTGGAAAAGTGTTCTGTGGTCCGACGAGTCCACATTTCAAATTGTTTTTGGAAATTGTGGATGTCTGGTCCTCCGGGCCAAAGAGGAAAAGAACCATCCGGACTGTTATGTACGCAAAGTTCAAAAGCCAGCATCTGTGATGGTATGGGGCTGTGTTAGTGCCAATGGCGTGGGTAACTTACACATCTGTGAAGGCACCATTAATGCTGAAAGGTACATGCAGGTTTTGGAGAAACATATGCTGCCATCCAAGCGACATCTTTTTCATGGACGCCCCTGCTTATTTCAGCAAGACAATGCCAAACCACATTCTGCACATGTTACAACAGCGTGGCGTCATAGTAAAAGAGTGCGGGTACTAGATTGGCCTGCCTACAGTCCAGACCTGTCTCCCATTGAAAATGTGTGGCACATTATGAAGCGTAAAATACGACAACGGAGACCCCGGATTGTTGAACAGCTGAAGCTGTACATCAAGCAAGAATGGGACAGAATTCCACCTACAACGCTTCAACAATTAGTGTCCTCAGTTCCAAAACGTTTATTGAATGTTGTTAAAAGAAAAGGTGACGTCACACAGTGGTAAACATGACCCTGTCCCAGCTTTTTTGGAAAGTGTTGCAGCCATAAAATTCCAAGTTAATGATTATTTGCTAAAAACAAAGTTTATCAGTTTGAACATTAAATATCTCGTCTTTGTAGTGTATTCAATTAAATATAGGTTGAACATGAAATGCAAATCATTGTATTCTGTTTTTATTTATGTTTAACACTACGTCCCAACTTCATTGGAATTGAGGTTGTAGTTGTGTTCGCGTCCCTGTTAATTGTGATTGCATTGTAGGAACTACACACTGTTTCCATCAATGCTTCCTGGGGGGAAAAGCAATTGACTCATCACCTCTCCCTCTCTAGTATATTACAATTCAAGTGGTGCTTTAGTGGCCAACTGGACTCAGGACAACTTAACTTGCACTTCATCCGACAAGATAAAAGTTCGAGTGCAGAGCCCCAGTGAGCAGTACTGGGAGTAAGTATTTCCGATTCCCGTCTTCAAACACGTTTGCACGCATTAGTTGATGTGTCTGTAAATCAGCCTCACCTTCTTCCTCAGTGCTGTGGCTCTACAGAGATCCAGTAGTATTGAGGAGACAGGTCCAATAGTTTGGCACTTGGCTCTCTGTTTGCTGGTGAGCTCCATCCTTGTTGGTGCAGTGCTCATCAAAGGAATCAAGTCAGCAGGAAAAGTAAGTCAATGTCATATTTGACCTCTGCATCCACAACATCAGATAAGAAAAAGTAAAAACTGCTTGTAGTATGTGTTAACATACAAATGGAAAAATGTTTATTTGCATTTAGGGTTAGATTTTACCAGTGGCCTGTCTTGTTTATGGTACATAATCCTAAATGGGGACTTGCCTACTTAATCCACTTTACCACTTTCACGTCACAATCAGAGGTGGGGAAGAAGACAAATACTGCACTCAAGTAAGATTACTGTTACTCATATGACTCAAGTAAAAGAAAAAAGTAGTCCTCCAAATAATTACTTTAGTAAGAGTAAGAAAGTACTCAGTGAAAAAAGTGAGTAACTCGTGAGTAACTTCTGATTTATTTTATTTTATTTATTTTTTTTTTTTTAAACAAGGCATGAACGTCAAATAAAATAAAAATAACTAAATAAAATTTGAATGTGGTCACTGATGGTGTAGTGGTACACTCGCCTGACTTTGGTGCAGGCAGCGTGGGTTCAGTTCCCACTCAGTGACGGTGTGAATGTGAGTGCGAATGGTTGTCCATGTCTATATGTGCCCTGCGACTGACTGGCGACCAGTTCAGGGTGTAGTCCGCCTTTCGCCCGAAGTCACCCACCTCTGGTCACAATTATAGACAGACACAATCAATACTATACAAAAAGGTAATATAAGCACGCAACTGTGCCACATGCAACATATCATCTTGAGCAGCTAAGTTATATCAGTAGGAGTTCTGGGGTGGGCGAGGGGGGAACAGGGCAGTGCCCCCTTAACACAGTGCCTGCACCCCCCTGTGACCGCCCCCTCCGTACAGTTACAATGCAGTACTGCGGTAAGATTTGTGTGATCAATGTAATGGCCGCTTCACGTGCTGACTTGAAATACAGTATTCGTCCCTGGACAGGCTTGAGAATGCGATGAAAGAATGTACTGAATACAATAAAAAATAAAATTAAATAAATACGTTTGTAAATACAGTGAAGCACTTTTAAATTGTTACCTTTGTTGCTCTTATGTGCCCTGTGTCTCTGCAGGTGATGTATTTCACCACTTTGTTCCCGTATGCGGCGCTTGTGATCCTGCTGATCAGGGGCGTGACACTTGAGGGAGCCAGAGATGGGATAGAGTTCTACATTGGTGCTAAATCCAACCTCACTAAATTGACAGAAGCGGAGGTGAGATGTATTGCGCATTAGTGTGAATTTGCACAATTAATTGCATGGTTATAACTTAAGGTCATCTAAGACCATCTAAAACATAATAAGTACAATCTTCAGTTAAAAAAAAAAACTTTGTAAAATAACAAATTAAGGCACATTCAGCTCCAAGAAATGGTCTCATACGATATTGTTTCCACTTGTTAAACAGCACAATACCAGGCAGATTACAAAAACAGGAACAAGGCTGCTGAGGATATAAAAAGTACACACACACCTGTTCAAATGCCAAGAATTTTGACCAACATAAATTATTTAAAAGGTTTTTTCCACCATTAATGTGACCTACAATTTGTACAATTCAACTGATTATTTTTGTATCTTTTTGAGAGGGGAGGTAAAAGTAAACAACTACAATAAACTTGAATGTGGTTGACTTGGACTTGACGTTTAACTTGCTGTCTTCTTCAATCACAGGGCACATACAAACAAACAACCCTCCGCACTCACATTCACACCTGCGGGGAATTTAGAGTCTCCAATTAATGCATGTTTTTGGGATGTGGGAGGAAACCGGAGTGCCCGCAGAAAACCCACACAGGCACGGGGAGAACATGTAAACTCCACACAGGCGGGGCCGGGGATTGAACCCGGGTCCTCAGAACTGTGAGGCTGACGCTCTAACCAGTCGTCCACCGTGCCGCCTGATTAAATACACTTTAAATAAAATATATAAAACTAATGTGGTTACACAAGGAAGCACTCCCTCTTATAACTGGCATGTGGCTGTGTTAAGAAGTAACAGATCACATTCAAACTCATTTTCAATTGGAGTCCAAACATACCTGCCACCATTTCAATTTTTAAGTGGCGGAAAAACAACAACACATGCCCATGACTTATTGATAAAGTGTGTGTGTGTGTGTGTGTGTGTGTGTGTGTGTGTGTGAGAAAGGGAGAGGGGGAGAAGGAGAGAACAAGATGTGTTTTTTACAGTTGTTACCATAAAATAGTGCTAATGCTGCCATATGCACAGCCAAAACAACAGCAAGAACATCTGCAACTTATCGCCAAGTGTTTGCTCAAGTTAGATGTGGGCTGAAATATCCAAGTTTGGGCAGTGACAAAACTACACTGCATGTTAAAGCTGTTGTTTTTCGTAGTCTGTAATGTAAACACGAGTTGCGCGCGGCTATCACGACTGACCTTGATTGGCCCGCGGAGCCCAATAGAAGACTTTGTGTGCGGACATGTGACTGTCTTGTTTCGTTTGATTGGTGAACATCACTGCGGTAATCACGGTGGATTGAAGCAACGGCATCCGATGCGGAAGTAAAAAACGCAAGTCTGAAAATAGATCACACATGCCATTACTGAAAAATGCAAGTACCGACCGGCATGTCGATTATTGTACAGTTTTTTAACTGTACAAGTACAGTTTCTTCTTAAAGTAAATACTCGAGTAAAAGGTATGCTTCATCAAAACTAGTCTGACAAGTACAATTCATCCAAAAACGTTACTTGAGTAAATGTAATGAACTACATGTAACGCGTTCCTACCCACCTCTGGTCACAAAGCTAGAAAAATGCCACAGAACACAGTGATAGCTAAAGTGCAGTTCCAAAAGTCCACTACTTGAAAAGAAAAAGAAGGAATACCAATCCATCATAGTTGAACAAGTCAGTTAAACATCCAGGATATCAATCTGCCCAGTTAGGAAGCAATGATGATTGCAAATCAGTTTTGCCTGCTGTTGTGCCACAGCCCATTGTCCTCATCAATTGTGGCTGATCTCTGGCTGGCTTAATTTATTTTATTTTTTTTTAGTGCTTTCGCGACTAGTGGTAATAGCATGAGGTGGTATATGACTGCTCAAGGAGTGCAGCTTTCTCACATCTACGTTTGAGATGTAGCCAGATGGTTCGCTATGTCTCCCAGCACATTGTCAAGAGCACGGAAGAGATACCAGGAGACAGACCAGTACACGAGAGTTGCAGGAAAGCAACAGCTCGAGAGCAAAACCCGTATCTGCTCCTTTGCTCAAGGGAGAACTGGGGAACTACTGGAGCCCAACAAATGAACCTCTAGCAGGCCACGCTTATGCATTTTTCTGGGCAATCTGTCAGGAACAGACTTCATGAGGGTGGCATGAACTCCTCAAGTTGGGCCTGTAATCGCAGCCTGAGAACACCAGAATTGACAGAGTTGCAATTTGCCAATTGCATGGGCCGTGGTTAAGTTGAGCTTGAGCAAAGAGATGCAGTATGATCCCTCAAAGCTTGAAGCAGATTGCTATAGAATTGTGATGCTGAGAACAATGTTTTGGCCTTTGTCCTCAGCAACCTCTGCCATCTTTATCATCATTGTGCTCAAAGAAACACGTGTAATTTTAGGTCTGGAAGGACGCTGCAACTCAGACTACGTTTTCGCTCTCAATTGCTGGAGGAGGACTTGTGACTCTTGCTTCTTATGGCAAGTTCCACAACAACGTGTTCATGGACTCAGTGACCATTAGCATCATCAGCTATGGTAGGACAACAAAAACACACACACACACACACACATGGCTAAAATTGATTTTGCTTATCTGATTCATGCATTTAGTTTTACCTCAGAAGATAAAAGCTATAGTTGTAAATTCCAATTATGTTAATTAATGGGCACTGGGTTCGAATATCAACTCCGGCCTTCCTATGTGGGGTTTGTATGTTTCTACCCGTGTTTCTCCGGGTTCTTCGGCTTTCTTCCACATTACAAAAACATGCATGTTAGGTTAATTGAAGATTCTAACTTCCCCGTGAGTTTGAATGTGAATGGTTGTTTGTTTACGTGTGACCTGCGATTGGCTGGGAGACCAGTCTAGGGTGTACTCCGCCTCTCATCCAGACATCTTGGATATAGGCGACAGCTAACGCGTCACTCTAATGAGGAAAAGTGCAATAGAAAATAGATGGATGGATGGACGAACGGGTGAATGGATCGATGGATGGTTGAATTAATGGAGCAAAGTTAAGGAGAGCGGTGTAAAGTCCTGAGATTTAGACATGAAACTATTTGACTGGTCAAATCGAGAAAATGCACATGAACTTCAGAGCTGTTTGAAATGAAGCATATGCTGATTTGTGTTTAATGTGACAATTTTAATTTCATTCCAGCAACAAGTATTTTAGCAGGCTTTGCCAGCTTTTCCATTGTGGGTCACATGTCCTACATCTACCAGGTTCCTATTGGAGAAGTAGTGAAAGATGGTCAGACACTTGTAAAAGCACTAATTCAAGATGTTGAAAGGCTATTCTATGTTGTCTTATGCCATTATCTATCTTTGCACAGGATTCGGCCTGGCATTCATTGCATACGCAGAAGCCCTGACAAAGCTTCCCATTTCCACCCTTTGGTCAATCCTCTTCTTTTTCATGATATTCATTGTTGGCCTCGACTCTCAGTTCACAGGTTTAGGTAAGGTCATCACAAATTTGCTGCTGTCATGCCTAACTAATTGCAAATCGCCATCTTACCATGAAGCATCATCGTCATTATCGCCATCACCATGTTGTCTGTCACTAGAAGTGATCTCCACCATCTTCATGGATGCCTTCCCTAAAGCCAAACGGGCCTATATAAGTGTTGGATGTTCCTGTATCGGCTTCTTATTAGCCTTGCCATTGGTCACAAAGGTGGGTCTGCGGATAAGCGCTATTAGCGCTGCCTGTATTCTGACACAGTTCATGTGCAGTGTGTGTCTGTGTAATAGGCAGGAATATACTGGGTAACTCTAATGGATGCGTTCCTTCCAACCTGGGTACTGATTATTTTTGCTCTGATGGAGATCATTGGCTTCTGCTACATATATGGTAAAATGGATTTTTATAAATGCATATTCCAATAACATGTTGTGTTTGGATGTGTTTATGTAGTAAGCTCCCTATTTCCACTCAACAAAAAATTCCATGCAAAGACTTCCTTACTCATTATGGTTAAGACCAAAATCATACAAATTAAATTTTGAGTTAAAGTTAACTTTTCTTTGTTTTACCAGGTATATTCTGTCTGGAAATTAAACTGTCAAAAGAAATTAAACTGTCAAAAGATTGTAAAAGTTTGTGTTGAGATAGTAAACCCGTTCAACAAATAAAGTGCACTTTAACTCAACTTTTGGTCAGTGTATGAATGATAATAATTTGGAGTTTAACTGTACACATCTTAATTCCTGCTGTTTTGAGTCTGTGTGTGTGTGTGTGCGCGCGCGCGTGTGTGTGTGTGTGTGTGTGTGTGTGTGTGTGTGCAACTGTATGGGCGTGCATGCGTGCGTGCGTGCATGCATGTGTTGCAGATGTGAACCGATTAATTGAGGACATTGAAATGATGCTCGGGAAAAAGAGCTTCTGGTTCTGGCTGTCGTGGCGAGCATGTTGGCTTTTTATCAGCCCCTGTATCCTGTTGGTGAGTTCCTTTTTAATTTGGATCATAACATAAATGCCATCTGTACCATACATACTCTATGTACTAGGGATACACCAATACCACGTTTTCAGACCGAGTACAAATGTTTACATTTGAGTGCTCGCCCATAGAGTAACGATATTTGATAATGCCATTATGTCCTGCAATTGTGATGAACATGTTATTTTAATCAAAAGCTCTGGCCGAGCTGAATTCATCATCTATTTTGCAGAGCATACAATAAATTTCAGTGGCCTTAAAAGTGTTGTCATCCATGTCCTGAAGGTATCTACACGCGGCTGACACTAAAGTACTGTATATGTCAGGTTGGTTATGTGGTATCAGGAGTCATTTTTTACAATGCTCGTATTGGTGCATTCCTAATTTGTATAGTTTGGAAATCAACCGAAACTTGCAGGAAAATGTGACTCAAAAGTCTCACAAAAACCTGGAGGTTGAACTGCCACTTGATACACTCACATCTAGCGAGTAACTTCTGATTTATTTTTAAAATCAGAGCATGAATGTCAAGTAAAGTAAAGTTTTTTAAACTCAACTGATTTATTTTTTTATCTTTTTGAGAGGGGAGCTAAATATAAACAACTGAAATAAACTTGAATCTGATTGACTTGGACTTGACATTTAACTTGCTGCCTTCTTGGCCAGGTCACCATTGCAATTGCACCATTGTTTTAACTGGTCTTTTACCTGGTTAAATAAAGTTTAAATTAAATAAATACAAATAAATCTGGTTCTGCAAAGATGCACTCACTCTTATAATTGGCATGTGGCTGTGTTCAGAAGTAACAGATCACATTCAAACTCATGTTCAATGGGAGTCCACACACGCCTGCCACCATTTCAATTTTCAAGTGAAAAAAAAAACGCATATGGGGCCATGCAGAAACATTATTTGCTTTATCCACGAAACTGACTAAGTGAAGAATGTTTACTGACCAGACTTATTGATAAAGTGTGTGTTTGTCTGTATACGTATGAGAGAGAGAGAGAGAGAGAGACGCATGCTTTACAGTTACTTGTGACCATAAAATAGTGCTAAATAGTGCTGTTGCCATATACACAGCCAAAAGAACAGCAAAAACATCTGCAACTTACCACAAGATGTCAAGTAAGAAGTGGACTAAAAAAAAGTTTGGGCAGTGACAAAACTCCAGTGCATGTTAAAGCTGTTGCGGCTGTCACGAGCCACTTTGATTGGCCCGCGAAGCCCAAAAGGAGACTTTGAGTGCGGACACGTGACTTTCTTGTGTCGTTTGATTGGTGATCAAACATCACTGTGGTAATCACGGTGGTTGGGAGCAACGGTGCCAATGCGGAGGTCGAAAGCGAAAGTTTAAAAATAGATCGCGCACGCAATTACTGATAAATGAAAGAAGCGACTGGCATGTAGATTATTGCGACAGAGTAAAAGTACCGTTTCTACCGAACAGAAATACTCAAGTTAAAATAAAAAGTATGCTTCATTAAAACTACTCTGACAAGTACAATTTATCCAAAATGTTACTTGAGTAAATGTAACGGAGTAAATGTAGCGCATTTCTACCCACCTCTGATGGCGACCAGTTCAGGGTGTACCCCACCTCTCGCCCAGACTCAGCTGGGATAGGCTCCAGCATACCGACCCGCGACCCTAGTGAGGATAAGCGGTATGGAAAATGGATGGCTGGATGGATGGAGAAAATATCACGAACATTTCTAATCAAGAATTACATTTCTTTTTATTGATAGATTCATTGCTGACAGTATGGGAGGCAACTGGGGTGGCAAAGCATTTGGTGGGGTTGGCAACTGCCACCCCGCAGATCCCCTGGTGGTCCCTTGTCTCAGTGAATTGTGGGAGAGTAATACTAGATTATTAGATTACAAGGGGCTGATGCCATGTCTGTATAGAACCATGCAGCACCTGGTAAAGTGTGAAAGTAATCAGTTCTTGAGACCTCGGGATCAGATACCAACATAGTGTTTGTCACTATATCTGCTGTATGGCCTCTTTGTAAAGATAAAAAAAACTGTGCAAGCTCGTTTGTCTTAAAGCTTTGCTTCCGGTTTTTGTTTTTTTCAACACACTTTCCTTGTATGCCATCACTGATTCCGCTAGCGGAATCACAAAAACACCCAAAGAAAAGGCAAAGCACCTATGGGGTTAACCCTTTAGATGACCGCTGTGCTAAAGTCTCAACATGCATCAATCACATCACATGTGATGACAGTTTGAAGTTGCACATGTTTTGTCTGTCTTAGAGGTTCCACTGAATAGGACTCTGTTTTACTTACTTTAGACAAATGTAACAGGTCTATGACGAGTTTAAATGTAAAGTGTTCTGCCTGTTGTCCAGGCCATCCTGGTGTGGTCTCTGAAGTCATTTAAGCCCCCCAGCTATGGAGGGGTAAAGCTACCAGCTTGGGCAGTAGCTCTGGGCTGGTGCGCATCTGCTCTCCCACTCATATGGATCCCCATCATTGCTGTTTATAAGATGAGCAGAGCAGAAGGAAACCTTTGGAAGGTGTTTTGCTCTTTGGCCTTTTCTTTAACGAGACTGGACACATTTTTCACTAAAACGCAAACTGAAAACTCTGACCTCTGTGCATGATGCTAACTATTTCCTGCAGCGCCTGAAGTCACTGTGCTCCCCTGCGGAAGAATGGCATCCTTTTCTGGACATGCATCGAGGAGAGCGCTACTCAGAGGAACGCTGCCGAAAAAGAGGAGAAAAAGAAAACGTGTAGTTCATGCAAAAGTAAATATTGCATATCTAAAAATGTAACAATATTTATGTTACTTGAACTTGACTTGCAGCGCCACTTAGTGGGGGAAATAAAGGCTTTATCCAACCATTTATTTTAAAATAATATTACCTGGTGTGTTTTAAAGTATGTGTAATATGGATTTTGAACACAAAGCAACAATCAATAAACCTCTACCATTATAATGGAGTGAATTTATTCCAGACATTAAAAAAAACAAACTCAGCACCCTCTGCCAGTTCGTTCTGTCTGTCATGTGATCTGCAATTGGCAGAGGTAATTAGGACTTCTTTTATTATCTCGATCAAAACTGAGGTCTGTTATTTTTGTGCAGGCATAATTTTTTTTCGTACAGCTCGTCTTGAATAGAACAAGACTGTCCAGGTGTACTTAATGTGCAAAGTACATATTCCGTTCAATTATTTCAAACTCAAGGTTCAAGAAAGATGCGCAACTTATAAGGAAAGCGGATGGATGGATGGATGACAGTGTCTTAGAAAGAATGTAAAATAACATGACGTTAAAACCAGTGGCTGCTGGTCAACAGAGGGCGGTAGGACGCTGCCCACCAATCAGCTGAGTCACCTTCAAAAAGTCCAAAATTAAATAATGCGCATTATACATGAGAAATTACAGTACCTGGGTATTGATTAACAAGTGAGTTAGGTTAATGTTAACAAGTGGGTCAGGTTTTGTTTTCCATGTTCAACACCTTGGTAATTTCAGTTTTGTAACCTGCACTTTGACCTGTTTATCTACAGTATGTATAGATTTTCTGCTGCAGTAATTACATTCAACTTACTGAAGCCCTTAGCAAACTCTCCCTGTCACATTCACCATGGCAACCATGCAGAGAGAACCTGCAGCTCAACATAGACCTGTTGCCACCTCCCACGCAACAGACACACTCAAAACATGCCATGAAATGACTATCAAAAATGATCAAATTAAGGAATATTGTACATTTTAGCAGAAGGAGGGCATAAGGTCCCTGAGCGACAATTATCTGCTCATTTGTTGGAGGAAAATAATTGAAAGAGAAATATGCTATAGCGTACTCTGGGGGGTAGTTGTCTCTATGATGTCGCTTTTGCATAAATATGAGATAATTAAGACAAAGTGCTAAACGTGAACATGAGTCTTTTCGACTTACCTGTGCTCCCTCTGCTGCTCCTCTCCACCCCTGCCACAAACTGCAGGCTTCTTAACATCCTGTTATTAGATACTGCAAGCCTTGTCACCATGGCAGCAAATTCCCAATCTCCTGCCCACGTGTGCACCCCGCACGTATGCACACACAGTACGTTACTGATGTGTTTGTGGTTGGATGGTTTGTACTTGAGTCCATACATGAAGTCCAGTATGGGGAAGAGCCACTTCAGTGAATATGAAAAGCTCTGGAAGTGGAAAAAAATGACATAAGAATATCATTGTCAACATTTACTGTACTACTATCAGCTTGCATTAACACTTAAATTTTTTGATCACTTCTACTAAGTTGGCATTCATGCAAGAACATACTATATATACGGTATGCCTTTCAACTTGCATATAAGACGAAGAATATCTTTATTGTTATTGAAATAGGTACAACGAAATTGAAGGTGCATTCTCCTAAGGTGCCATAGAAAACTATTAAAAGTGTATCACACGATAATAATAAACGATATTACCTCGCACAATAAATAACAAAAGAGGATCCTGGTTATAGTGTCTCTGAGTGCAGCAAGGTGTGGTATCAAAAGAATTAGAGCAATGTGAAATTCCTTGTAAATGTACAGTGGGTTAATGCAATTTGTTCAGTGCAATTACAGCGCTTGCATAACAACTGTTTCTTTGTCTGTTTGTTTTTGCTTCTACTGTCCTGAACCATCTGCCAGAGGATGACAGTTGAAACGACGTGAGTCCAGATAGGTCGAGTGCCTGAGGATGTACATTGCCTTCCTTAGGCAGTGAGAACTGCAGAGTTCCAGCAAGGAAGGAAGGGAGCAGCCAGTAATCCTCTGGACCATAGTGTTGACCAGTTGGAGCACTTTACCTCCTGCCGCTGTGCAGCTGAGAAATCTCACAGAGATGCAGTGCGTTCCGATGCTCTCAACAGAGCATTGGTCAAATGACACAACCAGTTTCTGTATGAGGTTGTTGCTTGTCAGAATCCTCAGGAAATATGGTCTTTGTGAGCTTTTTGATGACGGCTCTGGCGTTAGCGCTCCAGGTCAGATCATCCTGCACGCCCGTGAATCGGACATTGGGGAGTGGAGACCCTCTTCACACAGTCCCCGCCAATGAAGAGGCTGGATGTCTGTTTGTTTTCTTTTATTTTTCCTTTTCAAGTCTATTATTGGGGCGGCACAGTGGAAGGCTGGTTAACACATCTGCCTCACAGTTCTGGGGACCTGGGTTCAAATCCAGCCTCTCCTGTGTGGAGTTTGCATGTTCTCCCCGTGCCTGCATGGGTTTTCTCCGGGTACTCCGGTTTCCTCTCACTTCCCAAAAACAAAACAGAATATAAATTGCCCGTAGGTGTGTATGTGAGTGTGAATGGTTGTTTGTTTATATGTGCCCTGTGATTGGCTGGCGACCAGTTCAGGGTGTACCCCGCCTCTCGCCCGAAGATAGCTGGGATATCCTTTTGAGGATAAGTGGTACGGAAAATGGATGAATGAATGAAGTCTATTATTGCCTCCTTTGTTTTGGTGGTGCTAAGGGTCAGGTTGATGCTGTTGCTCAGGAAGTGGGACTACAATCGCGGGCAGGTGTTAAGGGTGTAGAGTAGGGGACTGAACACAGCCCTGAGGGGGGCCAGTACTGAGGCTGATGGCTGTGGAGACATGAGTGCCTAAACTCACCTTATGGTGGCAGTTTGTTAGAAAGTCTCTGATCCAACATCAGATATTCCCAAAATACATCACCAGACGGTTGGAGAGTCTAGTGTATGGTGGCTGAAATCCACTGAGAGCAGCTGTGCGTAGCTCCCCTGGTGCTCCAGGTGTGTCAGCACAGGGTGGAAGACCATGGTGATTGCATCCTCCTGGAACCTGTTGGCCCTCTAGGCAAACTGGTACAGGTTGAATCCAAGGCGAAGGCACGAAGTAATGTGAGTTCGGACCAGTTTCGAAGCATTGTGCACTGCGCGCATTCTCCTGTCCACTCAAAACTGTTATTTACACACCCTCATGCCAGAGGTGTTCCCTGTCAAGTCTGGCCCTGTGCGCATGTTGCGCGCATTCTCCCATGGACTTAAGCCCTTTTCCACATCTGCACTCAAGAAGCTGTAGTAAGTGCAGTGTCCCGTGAAGGTGAAACATCATATTGCACGCATTGATTCAGTTAATTACTCGGCGACGGTCCAATTTGGACCCACCGCCACACTTATCTTGAGTTGTTGCTGTTGAAGCAGTCCTCAAACCTTCTCTCATTTACAGCTTTTGCCTCTCTGATGCGCCTCTTCAGGTTGGCAGTTGGCACATATAAACCACCATTCACACTCGCATTCATACCTGTAGTCAAGTTCCTTCAATGAACCTAACATGGCTATTTTTGTAATGTGGGAGGAAGCTGGAGCACTTGGAGAAAACCCATGCAAGCAAAGGGAGAACGTGCAAACTCCACACGGAAGGCTGCAGCCGATTCAAACCCCAAACCGCAGACTGTGATGCACATTTTAGTCACTAGTCCACTGTGCTGCCCTTAAAAAGTGTTAAAAACAAATCTTTGCACAGGC
The DNA here is from genome assembly GCF_024500275.1 of Phycodurus eques. Lineage (NCBI taxonomy): Eukaryota > Metazoa > Chordata > Actinopteri > Syngnathiformes > Syngnathidae > Phycodurus > Phycodurus eques. The sequence continues at coordinate 14,365,552 of NC_084534.1, forward strand.
CATTTTTGGATACAGCATTTGATTCCATTTGCGCAGCTGTACCTAATGAAGTGACACGTGAGCGTACAACTCATAGATGAATGACATCATCAATTAACACAAGAATAAAAAGAAATGTGAGGCCAATTCAGCATGACAGATATAAAGGTAAAATGCAGCGAGCATCGTGTTTCTTTCCCTCCGATAAAAACACAACCCCTCGGTGTTGCTATGGAGACCTCCTCTCTTTCGCTTCCTTTCAGTGAGCGACCACTTATCCTTGCTGCCTTTCAGTCAGCAGGACGTGGGTGTGCGCGCTCTGAGTTTTCCCCTTTAGTGTGAGCGGAGTTTTTGTGTGCTGGCTCTGCCGTGAATCCGGCAAATGTAGGGAGGTGCATTAGAGAGCCAAGTTGGACTTGAGCGCACACATATACACGCACACACACACACACAAATTTGTGTCTGCAAATGCAAGCTCAAAGAAATATAGTGAAGTTATGTGGGGAGTTTCTTCCCATTCAGGCTAATTCTCTGAGGGGAAAAAACAAGAGCGGAATTTCATTTGATGACACACAATCACATCTAAACAGCCATGAAAAACACACCGTTGACAAAGCCCATAAAATTGAATTCTCATCAAAACCAAGCATACATGCTAAGCGGATATTGCAACATGGACAATACCTGCAACCGAAGACAGAAAGAAGCTTTCATTGTGGCTCCAGTGTTTTTGTTACCAGTCCAGAAACTGTTTTTCTCTTCTTCATCATTTAATTAGCACTTTAAGTGCTGAATAAAAAATGTATGGCCACAAGCAGTTTTCTCAGCTGGCTGCACCATTAGAATCTTGTTGCTATCCATATCATTTTGAACGGTCTGAACACGTTTGATGATTTTTATCACATGCATCAAGTGAAACATTCATTTTAATTTTGTTTTTCAGTTTACTGCAACAATGAATGAGAAGTAAATGGGCCTTTTATTGCTTATTTTGCTTATGAAATGGTTGTCTGGCAGGATCTTTGTTACCCACATGCAAGAATATATTATATATGTAATATATTATATATTGACTTTGATTTAAGGCATAAAGTAGACATGCTCTCACCACAAAAAGATCTACACATTGACAAATTCAATCCAATTGAGAACATTTTGGATCAGCACCAAACTGACATCTCTATCAAAACTCACCCCCTGCAAGTGCCTCAATAGCCTCATTATGATATATAATGTAGTATAGTATGCTTTATTGCCAATCCTCAACATGAGTAGAACACACAGAGGGCTGAAATTTATTTTTCAAGACCTGCTGTCACAAACAAAAAAACAAAAAATATCATTTTTCCCTCAGCAAAGGGATAAAAACCCATCATTTTAAAATGAGAACATAAGAAATCCAACCTTTCAGTTTTCTCCGAATCTACACAGAAAAATGAAATTACCTTATTGATCCATTTGTGTGAAAATATTGATAAAGCTGTTTTATAGAGCTTCAACTTGATTCTGAAGTGTCAGTCTTGCAGCACAATGCTGACATTCTCTGACAACACAAAAACTACGGAAGAATTTAGGGCAAGTTTTGGTTTGTATATAATCTGGAGAAAATTACTTTTCAATTGTAGCACACGGATAATTACCTACAAAGGTGCAAGTACAGTTTAATACTTAGCATTATGCTTCATTACCTCTTTCAATTTTCCTTTTTATGACAGTATGATTTGAACTTGTGTTTCCTGAAATGTGCACACGGGGCTAATAATGTTGAAACATCTGCATGCATATTTTTTTAATTACTGTTACAAAATGCTCCCACCACCTGCTATTTTGCTGGACAGAGGCGAATTGGTTAAGTGTGTTTTTAAAATTATGTATCACATCACACACAGGAGAGTAGACAAAATCCTCTCTTTGTGTCAGTGTGATCATGACCATGTAGACGTTTTGGAGGTTGTAACTTCTGATGCTGTTAATAATGATACTGTAATTACATCCATGCAAAGTCATGATATGATGAAAACTACTTAAATACACTAAAACAAAACTGTTAAAGAACTGATGTTGATAAAATACCAAAATAATAACAATAGTAATTTTTACTTACTTGGAGTCACTCTCTTTAAAAACCAAACCCAAGTCTGAAACCTTGGTGTACTGATAGATTTGGACTTGACTTTCAACAGTCATATCAAATCAATTACTAAAACGGGCTTCTATCAGCTGAAAAACATATCCAGAGTGAAGGTTTGCATAATATGCCAAGCAGACCAGGAGAAGCTCATCCATGGTTTTATCTCAAGTAGACTTGACTACTGCAATGGTCTTCTGATTGGACTCCCCCAAAAGAACATCAAACAGCTGCAGCTCATTCAGAATGCTGCAGCTCAGGTTCTGACCAGAACAAAGAGGTCAGAACATATTACTCCAATTTTAAAGTCTCTACACTTGCTCCCATTCGGCTTTAGAAAAGATTTTAAAGTTCTGCTACTGGTCAATAAATCACTATATAGTTTAGGTCCTGAATACATGAAAGAAATGCCAATGTAATATAAACCCAGTAGGGCCCTGACATCGACAGACTCTGGTCAAATAGTGGAGCACAGAGTCCAAAGCAAACATGGCGAAGCAGCATTTAGCGATTATGCTGCACACAAATGGAATAAGTTGCCAACAGAAGTGACGTCAGCCCCAAGTGTGCATGTTTTTAAGTCCAGGTTTTTAGAGCATTTCCACATTTAAGATCAACTTTTTTTTGCCAACTAAAACTGATGCATACATTACACACAAGGAGACAACCTGTCATCCACACGCTGTTCTCCATGGCAAGTATTTTTCCATCAGCATGTGACAGAGAAAAAGAGAACGAAGGAGAGAGTGAGGCAGACGATGCAAGAGGGGAGGCAAGATGAGAGGGACAGAAGCTCCACTGCAGAGCCCAGCACCTCTCTCATATAGCTGGGGAGAGAAAGAGAGAGAGTGAGACATAGACAGAGAGAGAGAGACACAGAGAGAGAGAGAGAGAGAGAGAGAAGGAGAGAGAGAGAGAGCAAGAGAGAGAGAGCGAGAGAGACTTTGCCAATGTTCTCTCCAGCTCCAGTGCAGCAGAGACATGATATTTCAAGAATCTTAATTGTGTGGCTGAGAGTGAGAAGAGAAATAACACCGTCAGCGCGGGAAGCAACGCTTGAACAGAGCTAAGCAGTGGTCCTTCCCGCTCTGGTAAGAAAACTGAAATGTGTTGATAGCACAGACATGTACACATGTCGCTGTGGATGCATGCATGCTCGCTCGGTGTGAGTGGTTTACAAATTGAGAGGCTTGTTGGTAAGTGGAAATAAATTATAAGTTTGTGCATAAATGTGTCTGCAGCAACAGCCCGCATCGTCATGCGTCTTTTCTCCTTTTATTTTTTTGTACAATGTATCCATGTCCACCATCTCTTTCAAAGCATTCTGCACTCCTACACGTAATCCTTCCTCTCAGTACATGCATGTGTTCGTATTCTTCATACAAGCAGTGTTTTGTCACCTCCAGCCGCTTAAAAAAAAAAAAAAAAGCTTCAAGGTCTCTCTTGAGTTTGCTCTCTGATAGGTGGAAGAACACCGATAAGCACGTTATTCCTATCACTGGACTCATGAAAAAAGATGATTTTTGTTCCAATCTCTCAAGAGTAGTGAAATCATTGGGGCACTCATGTTCCATCAGGGGACAGAGCTCAGATGTATTGCTAACAGGTGAACATGGATGGGCTTGATATGACGACTGCCATTTTAGAAATATTATATGTTGCAGAATGTACAATTGTGGAGGGTTCTGTGGTAACAACTTGTCACTCAAAACAGACTAATCCAAAGGTTGCCTTTACTTTACTACTAAACAGTGATTTCAAGTAGGATGGAGTTCAAGGGTATACAGAACAGAGTAATCTTTGTTTGTAAAGAGGTGATTGTACAAAACGCTTGAGCTGCAGTATGAACATATCACCACTTCAGCTGTGTCTCAATGTTCAAATTTGAGATACCAACATCTTTATTGTACATATCCTTTTGTAAATTTAGGGAAGTTGAATCAGCACGGAGAGAAAAAATTATGGAAAGACAAAGTTTTGTATCTGGACAGAATGAAACTGAGAATCCTAGCTCTAAATCTAAGAGCCATGTACACTCAAGTGACATTTGTTTTGTCAAAGAGCTGTATCAAATACAATGTGTACAATAATGTTCAAATTAGTCAGAAACTTATTCATGTTCGTTATTGTGGTAGTTTATAGTAAAGCATAACTATATGCCTTATATCTAGTTTGACCACCTCATGTCGCTCAGTAAGCTAACCAAAATATCAGGAACACTCAGTTTGAGGCATATATTCTTTTGCATTATAGTAGATCTCATTAGATTGTACAGGTGTACCTAATGTTGTGGCTGTTGAGTGGATAACTAACTCTTGGACTGCAGTATTATAGGTAAGTGCATGCGGCGTTGCTGGCGGTAATCTGCGAGATACTGTGCAGTCACATGGTAAACTTTGAATGAGAAATAGAGGGAAAAAGGAAGAGAAAGCCAATCGGGGTGAATGCTGAGAAAGAAGAAGCTAGCGATTGATGCAGGGCTATATATTTGAAAATCCTCTTACAAGCAGTATGAATTACAAAACCTTCTTAGGGATGCTTTAGCTCACCGCTCTGCTTTCCTGAAACTGACACTGTCGACGTTTGAGAGCAAACGACAAAAACAGGGGGCATCAAAATTAAATGACGAATGCATTATTGAGCAGGTTGCATGTGGAAAGATGACAGAGTGGAGATGAAAGTGAATGGCTGATGGAAGAGTGAGAAGAACCCCGGGAGGAAAGATCTGCTCCGAGATGATGTTGACTCAAACGCACTGTCGTACAATGCTCACTTTGCATAGTTCATACAATTCAATGAATGAAGTCACTGCTATTCTCAGTATGTTTATCTTCATAAAGGAAGAAACTTAAAGACCTCACCTTTAGCTGTAAACAAGAACCACAGTCTTTTAATCTTGATGGACTTTTTATATTGTACATAAGTCTAAAACCAAGACACAAATAAAATTTAATACATCGCAGCACTCCTCAGATATCCCATTGTATGCTCCCTACTGGCTAGGAGCAGTGTAGTGATGATACCGGAGCAACCTGATTTGATGCTTCAAGTTCGCCATTAACTATGATTTATTTCAATGTAAAATATAAAGGCTTTGCCATCATACAGTGGGTACGGAAAGTATTCAGACCCCCTTAAATTTTTCACTCTTTGTTATATTGCAGCCATTTGCTAAAATCATTTAAGTTATCCCCCCCCCTCCCCCGCATTAATGTACACACAGCACCCCATATTGACAGGAAAAAAACGGAATTCTTGAAATTTTTGCAGATTTATTAAAAGAGAAAAACTGAAATATCACACAGCCATCAGTATTCAGACCCTTTGCTCAGTATTTAGTAGAAGCACCCTTTTGAGCTGATACAGCCATGAGTCTTTGAAGGAATGATGCAACAAATTTTTCACACCTGGATTTGGGGCTCATCCGCCATTCCCCCTTGCAGATCCTCTCCAGTTCTGTCAGGTTGGATGGTGAAAATTGGTGGACAGCCATTTTCAGATCTCTCCAGAGATGCTCAATTGGGTTTAAGTCAGGGCTCTGGCTGGGCCATTCAAGAACAGTCACGGGTCCTGAGCACTCTGGAGAAGGTTTTTGTCCAGGATATCCCTGTACTTGGACCCATTACGCTTTCCTTCAATTGCAACCAGTCTCCCTGTCCCTGCAGCTGAAAAACACCCCCACAGCATGATGCTGCCACCACCATGCTTCACTGTTTTGACTGTATTGGACAGGTTTTTTCCACAAATACTGCTTAGAATTAAGGCTAAAAAGTTCTATCTTGGTCTCATCAGACCAGAGAGTGTTATTTCTCACCATCTTGGAGTCCTTCAGGTGTTCTTTTTTTTTTTTAGCAAACTCCATGCAAGCTTTCATGTCTTGCACTGAGGAGAGGCTTCCGTCAGGCCACTCTGCCATAAAGCCCTGACTGGTGGAGGGTTGCAGTGATGGTTGACTTTCTAGAACTTTCTCCCATCTCCCGACTGCATCTCTGGAGCTCAGACACAGTGATCAGTACCTTTAGCAGGGACACCCAGACTTCCCTCTCCACAGCCACTTCATCCAGCTCTTTCGGGGGATCCCCAGGGGTTCCCAGACCAGTCAAAAGACGTAGTCACTCCAGCGTGTCCTGGGTCGTCCCCAGGGTCTCCTCCCGGTGGGACGTGCCCGGAACACCTCACCTGGGAGGCGTCCGGGAGGCATCCTAATCAGATGCCCTAGCCACCTCATCTGGCTCCTCTCGATGTGGAGGAGCAGCGGCTCTACTCTGAGATCCTCCCGGATGACCGAGCTTCTCACCCTATCTCTAAGGGAGAGCCCAGACACCCTGCGGAGGAAACTAATTTCAGCCGCTTGTATCCGGGATCTTGCTCTTTCGGTCACGACCCACAGCTCGTGACCATAGGTGAGTCGGTGGAATTGAGGAGGTCTTCGAAGTATTCTCCCCACCGACTCACAATGTCCCGCGTCGAGGTCAGCAGCGCCCCATCTCCACTATACACGGTGTTGGTGGTGCACTGCTTCCCCCTCCTGAGACGCCGGATGGTGGACTAGAATTTCCTCGAATCCATCCGGAAGTCTTTCTCCATGGCCTCACCGAACTCCTCCCATACCTGGGTTTTTGCTTCAGCGACCACCAAAGCTGCATTCCGCTTGGCCAGCCGGTACCCATCAGCTGTCTCAGGAGTCCCACAGGCCAAAAAGACCCGATAGGACTCCTTCAGATTGACGGCATCCCTCACCGTTGGTCTCCACCAAAGGGTTCGGGGATTGCCACCACAACAGGCACCGACCACCTTATGGCCACAGCTCCGGTCAGCCGCCTCAGCAATGGAGGCGCGGAACATGGTCCACTCGGACTCGATGTCCCCCGCCTCACCCGGAACGTGAGCAAAGTTCTGTCGGAGGTGGGAGTTTAAACTCCTTCTGAGAGGGTATTCTGCAAGACGTTCCCAACAGACCCTCACAATACATTTGGGCCTGCCAAATCGGACCGGGTGGTGATCAGTTGACAGCTCCGCCCCTCTTCACCTGAGTGTGCGACATGCGGCCGCAAATCCGATGACACAACCACAAAGTCGATCATCAAACTGTGACCTAGGGTGTCCTGGTGCCCAGTGCACGTGTGCACACCCTTATGCTTGAATATGGTATGGTCGTTATGGACAATCCGTGATGAGCACAGAAGTCCAATAAGAGAACACCGCTCTGGTTCTGATCGGGGGGGGGGGGGGGGGGGGGGGGCGTTCCTCCCAATCAACCCCTTCCAGGTCTCACTGTCATTCCCACGTGAGCATTGAACTCCCCCAGCAGAACGATGGAGTCCCCAGCGGGAGCGCTCTCCAGCACCCCCTCCAAGGACTCCAAAAAGGGTGGGTACTCTGAACTGCTGTTTGGTGCATAGGCACAAACAACAGTCAGGACCCGTCCCTCCACCCGAAGGCGGAGGGAAGCTACCCTCTCGTCCACCGGGGTGAACCCCAATGTACAGGCGCCAAGTCGGGGGGCAATAAGTATACCCACACTTGCTCGGCGCCTCGCACTGTGGGCAACTCCAGAGTGGAAGCGAGTCGAACCCCTCTCAAAATGACTGGTACCAGAGCCCCAGCTGTGTGTGGAGGCGAGTCTGACTATATCTAGTCGGAACCTCTCGACCTCACACACCAGCTCAGGCTCCTTCCCTGCCAGAGAGGTGACTACCACCTCCCTATAGCTAGCTTCTGTAGCCGCGGATCGGATCGCCAAGGTCCCCGCCTTTGGCCACCGCCCAGCTCGCACTGCACTCGACCCCTATGGCCCCTCCCACAGTTGGTGAGCCCATGGGAAGAACCGGAATACATTTAGTGGCAATTAAAATTTAAATAGGAAACTGCAAACTGTTTGCAGTAGATTTTCTGATGTAAACAAAAAAAAAAGTAAATACTATTATATAAGCGGCACGGTGAACGACTGGTTAGAGCATCAGCCTCACAGTTCTGAGGACCCGGGTTCAATCCCCGGCCCCGCCTGTGTGGAGTTTGCATGTTCTCCCCGTGCCTGCGTGGGTTTTCTCCGGGGACTCCAGTTTCCTCCCACATCCCAAAAACTTGCATTAATTGGAGACTATAAATTGCCCGTAGGTGTGACTGTGAGTGCGAATGTTTGTTTGTTTGTATGTGCCCTGTGATTGGCTGGCAACCAGTTCAGGGTGTACCCCGCCTCCTGCCCGATGAAAAGCTGGGATAGGCTCCAGCACACCCGCGACGCTAGTGAGGAGAAGCGGCTCAGAAAATGGATGAATGGATGGATACTATTATATAACAGGAATGTGCAATATCAATAGTTTCTTCTTTTTAGGAAATGAGAAATGCAGACAAGTACAGTGCCATGAAAAAGTACTGGCCCCTTTCTCAAATTCTTATATTTTTGCAACCTTTCCCCACTTTGTTTAAGATGATCAAACAAATGTAATATTGGACAATATAACACAAGTCAACTTAAAATGCTATTATTAAATGGGGATTTCATTTATTAAGGGAAACTATTCAAAGTTACCTGGCCCTGTGTGAAAAGGTAATTGCCCCCTAAACCTAAGTGGTTGGGCCATCCTCAGCAGCAACATTCAAGTTCAATTCAAATCAAGCGTTTTCTATAACTGGCAATGAGTCTGTGGAGATATTTTGGCCTACTCTTGGAACGTTTTCGAGCATGAAGGGTATTTTTAAGGTCATGCCACTGCATTTCAATCAGATTGCTTCAAGATGGTGCCTCGGTTACGTGCTCTCAAGTATTGTCTATGTTTTTGTGTTTTTTGTTCGTCTTTGGAGACATTACGCGACTCACTTACACAAGGGAAGACTTGCTAAACATCAGGGAGTCTACCCCGAACTTGCTGCGGTATATGGCGCATGGAGACAGAGGCAACGAAGGGGGAGGCGCGCAGGCATCCAAGTTAAGCTCTGCAAGAGAGGATACAGATTGGCGTTCCCGTCGATCTACCTCGCAAATTTTGTTTTTAACATTCTTAACAAATAAAGATGATTCTGATTCTGATTCAAGTCTGGACTTTGACGAGGCCACTCCAAAATCTTAATCATCATCAAGCCATTCAGAAGTTGACTTTCTGGTGTGTTTTAGATGGTTATCCTGCTGCAGAACGCAAGTGTGCTTCAGCTTGAGGTCACAAACTGATTCTTCTTCAGGATTTTCTGTGAGAGGGCCGAATTCATGGTTCCATCAATCACAGCAAATTGTGAAGGAGCCAGGCAGCCCAAGCTCATTACACTACCACCACCATGTTTGACTGTTGGTACGATTATCTTTTTCTGAAATGCTGTGCTACATATACGCCAGATGTATTGAGACACCTTCCAAAAAGCACAACTTTCATCTCGTCAGTCCATATAATATTCTCCCAAAAGTCAATCACTCAGATGTTTGTTTGTTGTTGTTTTTTTTTGCAAAAGACGAGCCTTTATGTTGTTTTTGGTGAGCAGTGGTTTTTGCCTTGCAACTCTGCCAAGGATGGCATTTTTGCCCAGTTTCTTCATTATTGGTATGCCATAAACACTTAACTGAGGCAAGGGAGGCCTGCAATTCTTTAGAAGTTGTCCTGAGCTCCTTTGTGTCGTCCGGGATGAGTCATTGCAGTTTTCTTAGGGTAATCTTGGTAGGCCGGCCACTCCTCGGAAGGTTCACCACTGTTCCATGTTTTCTCCACGTGAGGATAATGGCTCCCCATATGGTTTGCTGGAATCGTAAAGCTTTAGAAATGATTTTTGTAACCCTTTCCAGACTGACAGATGTCAATTACTTCATTTCTCGACTCTTCTGGAATTTCTTTGGATCATGTAATTTTGTTCCAGCATTTTTAGATCTTTTGTCCGATGTCATTTTGTCGGGACAGATTCTGTTTAAGTGATTTCTTGATTGAACAGATCAGGAGGTAATGAGGCTTGGGTGTGATCAGTGAAAATTGACCAAAAAGTGTGACTAGCCACAATTAATTCATGATTTAACAAGGGGGGTAATTACGTTTTCAGACAGGGCCAGGTAACTTTGAAAAGTTTTTTTTTCTTAATAAATTAAAGCATTTAAAAACAGCATTTTAAGTTTACTTGAGTTATATTTGCATGATATTTACATTTGTTTGATGATCTTAAAGTGGGGAAACGATATAAACATATAAGATTTTGAGGAGGGGGGGCGATACATTTTCACGGCACTATAGAACTGTAACAGAGTCATATTTATTACACTATAAAAACACCAATGGCGTTTGTTATTGCTGTGGCTCCATTTGAAGCTGGGAGTTGTGTTGTCTCCATGCTACTTTGTTTTCATGCTGCACTGATATTCAGGCTTCAAATGACTCACCAACTTTGATGTAACGACAAAAGCATATCACTAGCCATGACGTCCACGAGACAGAGGCTGAGCTGCACTGCATTTGTTGGTATTTGAGGTTACAGCGTGAAATAGATACACTTCCTGTCCCTTACCTAACATGTTCCGTGTGGGAACTCGATATGCAACTATACACACTGAAAAACCTGAATAAAAACACATGTACAATACACCTTTAATATCATTTGTTAAAGTCTGCATTAAATCTACAGTACATACATGTTCAGTGATGAATGTGAAAATGTGCTACTAAAACTTGAAATTATTGGTTTTTTTCTTCCAAAATATTGATTCTCACATAGTGACTGTTTAGTGATATTAACTTTATTGTTGGCTAAATATTTCTGTACTGTAATTGTATTGTGAGTTTCTCAGCAACTCCGATCCCAGATTCATACGTTTTACGAGGCAATGCCACCGTTGCCACAATATTTACTTTTCTGTCCAGAACCTCAACATTGTGTTACAGAGAAATCCAATATTTCAGTAGCTATGAGTGTTTGATCTGAAAAATATAATAGCTCACCCACCCAAAAATAGCTGCACATTTTGTTCTTTAAGAGTGATGTGGCTACAGATATGCATGATAAGAATGATGCATATTTTTTTATGAACAGTAGCTTGATTGTAAATGCTTGTCTCTCAGTGCTCACAATTAGACAGACAATGAAGAAAACATGGATTAGACGCTTCAAAGATGCAGTCAAGATATTGGATCCCTCACTCAAGACTTCAGTTGGTGTTGTTCTTATCAACTGCTGCACAGATGGGACCAAAACAAATTAGAAGTAAAAGAACACTGAATCATAGCAAGGAGAGGAGATTTGTTTCCATGGTAACAATGCACTAGACCTTGCTTGGATTTTCTTTTATTTTTTTTTACAGATAGCCTCACTAATGACAATTTTCATGCTACTTCACCATCATTGTTGAATTCCACTTTGCTAAAATAGGACAATAGCTCATCAACAAACACCACAAACCTTTTTGAGGACCAAGCCCAAATTTCAAAATTCTAAATTCTAAGTACATTAATTGAGAATAAATGTGATTTTAAGATGAATCCAAGACCCCTGAACTTGATGAATAAAATTTAGTATATGAGGCTTTTTGATTGCTCAGAAAGAGTCACCCAATGTCTTCCAAATGGAGCACAGTGTGAATTAAAGGGCTAAGATTCAGTTATTTTGAGTTTTCCCATTCCCACTCTAACTATTTGTCCTGTTTTTGTGTTTATGTGTGTGTGTGTGTGTGTGTGTGTGTGTGTGTGTGTGTGTGTGTGTGTGTTTGATAAAGCAGAGCGCTATGAGCCAGGAGTCGTCCACCCGCCGCCAGGATGTGAGATTGATGGCGTGACAAGAAAAAGACCGTCATCATGTTCTACCACTGCAATCACAATTGTTCCTAAGGAGAGGCACTGTAACTTTTTCTGCAAGACTTTCAATATTTCCATGTGTGTGAAGCCAGCGCAAATTGTTGTCGATATGATAATCCTTCCCTGTTTGCCTGAGAATTTCATACCGGTGAGAACGATTGTAACCATCTTCTGCCATCTGCACACACACCTTTACAGTTGACTCTCACACATCTTCTTAACAAGATCTTAAAACCTCCTCCAATCCGCACCTCTGACCCCATAAGGATTATGAGGCCAATATTGATGCTTCTACAATCACAGTGTCTCCTGTGTGTGTTTGTTGGTGTGTGCATGCTAGGAGCGCTGGGCTCGCTGCCTCAAGCTCTGCCATGGCATGTCCCCTGTCCTGGGCGGTGTGTGTGTCACATCAAGCCATGGTTCTCAGCAGACTCAGTTTACCACGAAGCTCCAACTGTGGACTGCAATGACCTGCTGCTGACCGCCCTCCCATGGCCCCTGCCCTTAAGCACACACACCTTGCACCTGCAGGGAAACAATCTGTCTCAAATGGACGTCGCTGTGCTGCACGGGCTCCCGAACCTCACTGACCTTGACCTTTCACAGAATCACTTTGGTTGTGTCAGGGCGATTGCACAAAACTTGTCTGTACCCTCTTTGTTGTCTCTACACCTGGAGGAAAACCTTCTTAGCCACCTGCCGGAGGCCTCCTTCTCCTCACTGCTGGCTTTACAGGAGCTCTTTCTCAGCCATAATTACTTACATTCTATTGCACCTGGAGCTTTCACTGGTCTGAACTCTCTCCTGCGCCTGCACATCAACAACAATAGACTCACCACCATCAATCCAAGGTGGTTTGCGGCTTTGCAGAACCTAGAAGTTCTCATGCTCGGAGGAAACCCAGTAGAGATCCTGCCCGAGCAGGGCTTCTTAGCCTTGAGATCCCTCCGCAGTCTTGTTCTTGGTGGCATGGGCTTGAGAGGCTTAGCTGACAATGCGCTGGATGGGTTGGAGGGTCTGGAGAGCCTCTCCTTCTACGATAACTTGCTGATCAAGGTTCCTACTCAGGCTCTGCAGAGGGTCTTAGGTCTGAAGTTTCTCGACCTTAACAAGAACCGAATCAAACTGATCAATACAGGAGACTTTCGAGACATGGTCCATCTGAAGGAGCTTGGCTTGAATAACATGGAGGAGCTAATGTCCATTGAGAGGGCAGCGCTAGAGAACCTTCCGGAGCTCACCAAACTAGAGATCACTAACAACCCACGACTGTCCTTCATTCACCCGCAGGCTTTTGCCCAGCTGAGCAGGCTTGAGAGTCTCATGCTCAACTCAAACTGTCTCAGTACTCTGCACCGTCACACCATGAGCTCCCTGCCCAGACTCCAGGAGGTCAGCTTGCACTCCAACCCACTCCGCTGTGACTGCCTATTTCACTGGGCCGCACAGGATGCACAGGACCCTCACCGGGACACAACAGCGACCATCCAGCAAACGTCTCGGGTGGTACGCTTTATTCAACCCCAGGCAACCCTGTGCTCAGAACCCCCAGAACTGAAGACTCGCAGGGTGAGAGAGGTGTCCTCCAGGGAGATGTCTGCCTCCTGCCTCCCAACAATCCCCACCTCTTCACTCCCCTCCAACATGGGTGTCAGGGAAGGAGGGAAGCTGCTTTTGCATTGTCGAGCTCTCGCAGATCCACAGCCTCAACTTTACTGGGTGACTCCCTCTGGGTTGAGACTTGGACCTGCTCTTAGCAACACATCTGAGGGACTACCAGCTTCTTCTCTCACAGCCACTGAAGGAATCACCTACTCATCTGCTTCCAGCATCTCCCCCAGCCAGGCTCAAGTTGATTCCTCCACCAAACGCTACTGGCTCCTGCCTGAGGGTACTCTGGAGATCAGAAAGGTCACCCACAGAGAGGCTGGCTTGTACACCTGCATAGCTGAGAATGCTCTGGGAGCTGATACACGCAGCGTTTCTGTGACCGTGCAAAGCAGAGACAAGACAAGAAAGAGGGTGGTGGCTCCTAAGATGAAGGGCCATTCATTACTCAGAACTGAGACAAGGTTAAAGGTGATGGAGGCTGGCGAACACTTTGCTATATTGTCCTGGCAGAATAGGCGCAATTTCCCTTCCACTCGTTTATCCTGGCAAGGTATGAGCTCAGACGGACCCGCATACACCACACGCATCCTTGCTGGAACACACAGTTTCAACCTGACCCACCTGCAGGCAGAGACACTTTACAGAGTGTGTTTATATTTAGGAACCAGTGAGGGTACCAAACATACCAGCAGGAGAAGCAAAGCAAGCAGAAAACCTCAGTGCATCTCATTCAGAACGAAGCAAGTGGCAGAGCCTCGGGCCAGGCTGCAGCTCAGCCCGGAGCTTATGTCCACTGTGGTGACACTTCTGATGATCCTTGTGCTCATACTGATGCTGCTGGCCGGCCAAGGATGGGACAGTGGAAAGCACCCCAGTGCTCTTTTCCAAGAAATCAAAAGTCATCAAACTGTGATCATCATGCAGAAGACAGGAGAAAGAAACAACAAACAGCTAAAGCAGAGTGAGAAACTTCTGTTCCATCATGACTGCTGAGATCATCAAAATACACGACAAACACACAAACGAATACTAATTGTCACTTTGTGAAGAGTCACAATGATGTGGGAAAGATTTGTATTTATTTTATATAAAATATGTACAGTATAATTGACATAGTTTCTGTGTTGAGAAAATTGTAAAGAATTCCTTAACCCAAACCAGGTGGATTTAAACTGGGCTATGGCACTCAGACAGTGCACAGTGAGTGCATCCATCAAATATTAATTACTGGTTATTGCTGCTGGGCTGAAAGTAAAAAAGATCAGATTCAGTCAAAGGACAAATGTTTCCAGGATGCTTGTTACATTTCCTGTCTTAATGTTTCACTGACTAAACCATACTGTAACGAAGCAGATGAAACGCTGTCTGAAGACTAATCCAAAAAGAAAAAGTGACTGGTTGTTTTGTTCTCGTACATCAGTGATGCTTATTGCTCAGTATCATGGAAAATTGTACTTATACAGCATTCCTTGCCTAACATATAATATCCTCTTTCAGCATAAAATAATTCTCAGTGATTGTGTCAAATTCTATTTTGAACTATTATACAATAAATCTTTTTAATTTAGCTGTTACTGTTCCCCTGTCTTTTCTTGTACGTAGTTTTTTTAATAATTCTTTTTACTTGTAACATTAACAAATCCCATATAGATAGAACAATTTTCCATCTGTGTATATTCTATGCTGGATCTAAAATGCTGCAGTTAAAAGCTCCAGCTCAAAATCAGAGGTAAATTAGCATACTTATAGAATTGTTGACAAGATTATACACCAAACTAGCTATCACAACTACACTAATTAACAGCTTTATCTAATTTATACAAAGTAGATGATCAAAGCAGTATCAATGTAAATTCATGTTCAACACGTAATGGGGACATATTAGCAAATGAAATGATAAATTGTTGTTTTTGCTCCAGGACTCCCCCTAAAATTTGGGGAATGTAATTTGCTTATAAGCCACAAAGATAAGTTCAGTCTTGTAACAGAGTACAAATACTGTACTGAAGTAGAATGTTCATGTATCTGTACTTTGCTTCGTTATTTATATTTCTTTCAACTTTTACTCCACTACATTTCCTTAAAGGTCCCATATTTTACCAAACCAACTTTTTCGAGTATTTGGGATGTTATATTGGCTCTATGGTGCCTCAGTAACCGTGAAATATCGTCCACGCATTCCTGAGTTCCAGACATTTTTCAGGTCATTTGAATTTCTCAAGCTTATCCACGTCACTAGCGAAGATCTCCGCCTACCTCTCCACACCCAAGTAGCTGTGAGAGGGGCCTTTTCTGGACTGTCTTGTATGACAAAAGGGGTCACGGGCATGCTGGAGCCTATCCCAGCTATCTTCGGGCAGGAGGCGGGGTACACCCTGAACTGGTCGCCAGCCAATCGCAGGGCACATATAAACAAACAACTGATTGAGGAGTATCTGTAACATTTGCACAACCAACATTGTCCCAGATGATCGCACTACTCGTCACTTTAAACCGCATACACTCCTTGAAGTCTCAGCGCCCTTTGCACAATGGTCATTGCACCGGACTATTGCAATATTAGTCGTTCGAACTGCTCTAAGTGCTAGAGGACTCTGCATCTTTTTGCACAATTGTTTTTTGTCAATGTCTTTATGTCTCCAAAGTGTTCTGTAAATTGAATCTGTTGTACTAGAGCGGCTCCAACTACCGGAGACAAATTCCTTGTGTGTTTTGCACATACTTGGCAAATAAAGATGATTCTGATTCTGATTTGCACTCACATTCACACCTACAGGCAATTTAGTCTTCAATTAACCTACCGTGAATGTTTTTGGGAAGTGGGAGGAGACCGGAGTGCTCAGAGAAAACCCACGCAGGCATGGAGAGAACATGCAAGCTCCACACAGGCGAGGCCGGGATTTGAACCCCGGTCCTCAGAACTGTGAGGCTGATGTACTAACCAGTCGTCACCGTGGCACCCAAAACCCAAGTGTTTTTTTAATCAAAATATGGGATCTTTAAAAAATATATACTTTTATTCTGATACACTCCGTTCAAATATCTTTGTCACTCTCTCGCTCCTTCCAGCGCCCGTGAGGGCCAGACTACCGTTACTCATTAGCCAACATGTCTTTACCGCAGTCATGTTTATCCAAATGGACCACAGTGTGAATTAAAGGGATGATAAACTTCAGTTATTCTTTAACACCATTGAAGTAAACAAAACTGAAACAAATAAAAACATTCCAAATTCTAACCACTCACTTTTTAAGTATTTTTACTTTTACTTCCCATACTTAATTACATTTAATATCAGAAAATGAATTGATGTTTAACAGGATAGAAAATGTCTGATAATTGAAATTGTTACTGCAGTAATATTCCTCAAGGCTACTTTAACGTGTATCAACGTTATTTTCTGTTTAGATACTTGTAATTTTACTTAAGTACTTTCAGATACTTTATACAGGACTGCCGATGACTGTACCGGTATGTGTTAAAAGATTCTGATTCAGAAAACATTTGTCCCCGTGGGGCAATTAAAGTCAAACGTTGTCTGTCTTATAACATCATGTCTTGTAATAAAAAATGTTTTATTAGTTTTATCTCTCTATGTATCAGTACTATTAATGGTAATATTACCATGTTACATATTATCAGTACACGTCAACATGTTTTTGAGGCAATGTATTGTTACTTTAATGATGGAAACATTTTATATATTATTCCATAAAAATACAGTGATGCTGTAACTGCATTGAGGTGATAGCACCCCTGTTCAATAGAAGCAGGAGCAGTTTGGAGGAGTGCTACAGTCCACATTCCACAAGGCAATAAAACCCCCACACCACCAGGCACTGACCACCTACTCAAGCCTTAATAAAAAGAACTGTGCAAGGACAGGCACCTCAGAGGAGTTGGGAAAGATAAGCGCGGTGCTAGTTCTTGTCGCTGCTCTCACTTTGCAAAGTTACTTAACTCAAGTTGTGATTTATTACTTCCGTCTCCTTCCTTGGTGTGAACTTATTGGTTAAAATAACCCTGACATTTAAACATAACAAGGTTAAAGATACAAGTCCAGACTAGTTTCTGGGTACTTTGTATTTATTCACACAAAACATTATACATTTTCTCCAATGAAGGCAACACAATACCATATATACACAGATTTACTGCATACGTATACCATATTTAGATTTTAGTTTTTTTTTTTTGCTGTTGTATTTATCAATTAACAACATCCCATTCAATACTATTACAAGCAAGTGGAGAAAAGTACCAGATGCAAGTCATACTGTTAGCATATGTAATGCAAAAACCCGTCAGTCACTGCAGTTAATGCTGTATGGTAAATTCACTTGGAATTCTCTGATAGCAGCTTCTTAACTGTAAAAAATATGAAACTATTACATCCATTAGTAGTTTAAAACAGACATTTTTCACAGATACCATCAATAGTACTAGGATTTGTAATACCCTCTAGCCAGAAAAGACACAACTGACATCATCTTTGTCTGGTAAAGTTCCTATTCTAATACTAAAATAAAATACAAATACAAATTTCTTTTTTAAAAAAGCAAAGATGACATTTGAAAACATGGTCAAATGATGGTCTGAAATGTTTTGTGGCATTCAGGTTGATGCAGCATGGTAAATAAAAAACAAAAAACATAGCATGCTGAAAACAGCGTTATGCAAAGTCATGTTGTTACCATTCTCCTCACAGTGTACAATCATTTACAAAAATATAATTCTATTCAGCATTAACAAATGACATCATTAACATGATTCGTACTACAGTAGATTCAACATTGACAAGTTTTTAAAAGATGACAAAAACATTTTTAAACAAATGACACAGCAAGGTTAGTACCATAATGGCCACTGTATTACAAAGACGAAACGTGTCGTACTCTAATTGTCCTTATTATCCCAGATCACACTGGTAAACTAACCGAAACGACATATAAAAAGGTCATTCAATATATTGTAATGCTTTCTTAAAAATCTCCTGTTCAACACTCAGAGGCAATGTTAAGAAATGGTTATCAATAAACAATAGCAAACAAATCTAAGACTGAACACATTTCCAAGCGACCCAATAAGGAGACATTTTCAAAATCCAATCAATACATTTCTACTCATTGCCACATTTGTAATCAGATTTTTAATTTTAAGTACAGTGTGCACCTATGAAAATACATGTATACATAGTACAGTGTATTACATGTTTTGGATTCTAAATCGGGCGGCACGGTAGCTGACTGGTTAGAGCGTCAGCCTCACAGTTCTGAGGACCTGGGTTCAATCCCCGGCCCCGCCTGTGTGGAGTTTGCATGTTCTCCCCGTGCCTGCGTGGGTTTTCTCCGGGCACTCCGGTTTCCTCCCACATCCCAAAAACATTCAATTGGAGACTCTAAATTGCCCGTAGGTGTGAATGTGAGTGCAGATGGTTGTTTGTTTGTATGTGCCCTGCGATTGGATGGCAACCAGTTCAGGGTGTACCCCGCCTCCTGCCCGATGACAGCTGGGATAGGCTCCAGCACGCCCGCGACCCTCGTGAGGAGAAGCTGCTCAGAAAATGGATGGCTGGATTCTAAATCGGCCTTCTTGTGACTGCTAATGTAAAAACATAGTACAGAATAATATTATTCTAAATATTTTCCGACAAATATATTACTGTATTGTAGTTGGCACCTCTGCTTCACAGTTGAGAGGTTCTGTGGCCTTCCTATATGGAGTTTTCATTACACAAACGCACACACACACGCACGCACACACAAACAAGCACAATGTGAAGCGTACTAGGTACAGATGACATGTATGAATCATATAGTCACAAATAAGAAATGTACAAAAAGAAAAAAAAGATAGTACAGCGGAACCTCTATGGTCGAATGCCCCAAAAGTTGTTCAATTTAGTCCAACGAAAATGTATCAGTAAATCTTATGAGACTTCAGTTCAATTAATATTTTGAAAATAAAACCAAGGACTCAATTTTCAGGACTATCGCAAATCCAGCGCTGCACTTGGCATAGTTCTGAGTAGTCAGGCTAGACCCGGTTTAGGTAATTCCGTGTACCAGCGTAGCCCGAGAAGCTTAAACGTGGGACATCTGCGCTGGTGTGGACATTATCACGGCTGACTTCAATACTGTACAATCAAAGTGGCTTCTCTCGTTCCATTTAAAAGCGGCGCAGTAGTCACACATGGAGACGTCTCTTTATGTGGAAGAGGACGCAGTGATCCGTCCCTGACTGGAGCATTGAACGTTAGCGGGTACCCTTATTAAATACAGAATGAACTGGTGAAAACTGCTGGTGACTTAAATACGTGCAACTATACAGGGATCACTGTACTTTATTTTAGTTTTATTATTCAGTGGGTAATGCTAATTAAAACTTTGCCTGTACAGTTAATAAAGGTGTTATGATAGTGACATTTTGAGCCTGGAAAACACTTTTAAAATCAGGACAACGATGAATTATTTTCGCCTTTGGAGGTTCCAGGGTAGCCTTTTTTGAATCACACACACCGCATGATTTGTTAAAATAGAGAGAGTGCACATTATTGACCATTCCTAATTTGCTTTACAATAGAGACATCTCAGCTGTAGTTGTAAGTGAAATTATAAGAGCTTGGCTCCTTCGGAACAGGGGGCGGGGCCTCTGGGATTGTGATGTTCTCAAGGTCCAGGAGGCGAAGCTTCATCTCCATGCTGATGAGTGTGTCCAGGTCACTGCGAGTCAGATCACTGCTCATCTCTCTGCCAAGCAGCGCGCAAAGGCCATCCGTCCAGACGCAATACTGGTGGTCCACAAACATACGTACAGACCGGAGATGATTGCAAGAAGCACAGGTCACAAGAGGGTGTGACGTTCGAAGTATGCGCTACAACAAGGCAGATCACCGCAAGTTCTATTTTCTACTTTTTGGGAATAAAACATCCACATAGAATTTTAAAATGGTCGAGAATCCCATTACCCCAGTCAGCATGCATTCTTCCAATGCATTGCGACTCATGTTTCCTGCACAGTGTGACTTTTCTGTCACTGGCCGCCTTTTAGTCACTGTTCATTCATTCATTGGGTAATGAACGTGTCAGTAATTATAGCGATGCCACTTAATATATGTACTAGATGTGAGTTATTACTGTCAGCTTCCTTGCAGAAGTGGTTACAGCGACACCACTTGGCCAAACTACACTGCCGCTGAAGACGCGGCAAAAGAGCTGATGATTTTGGAACTTATATAGTTGTAAGCAAATTATTGACAAATTATATTATTGTATCTATAACTACTTTATATACTGCATTATATGGCTTTGGACAAATACATCTCTAAAAGTGTACAGTATATTTTGTACCCCAAATTGAATCAATTACAATTAAAAGTGATTGCCATTTGTCAAGTTTGACATTTCCTGGACAAAGACATTTAGTTATTTATTGTTTTTAGGGCCAAACACTGAATAGCATAAGATTATTTTAGCAAAAAGCATTTTCTGGAAGTAGAAAATAGTAAAAAAAAAAAAAAAGGATGACAGAAAGTGAAATATTTATTCAACATTTTTTTTTCATCTTCCAGTGAAAAAATTCTAATTAGAAGTAGCCTTCATTAATTATGGAACACAAGGTTATAATCACTGATGTGGTCTTTGTCAGCCTACCTCATATTTGTTGGGCGCAACAAAGTTTAGCGTCTCATCCGGATCATAAAGGACAGAGAAGGCCAATTCCAGCACCTCCTGAGACAAGACCAATTCAGACAGTGAAATCCAGTACATAATAAATAAATGCATTCCCTGAGATCACTCATGAGCACTGAGGCTTCAGATTTAAATCAGGCAGTAGGGTGACAAATGAAGCTAAATTAATCTTTGACTTCAGCTAACTCAAACATCCTTGGTTAGACATCCAGAGTGTTCTTGCTTCAGTAAAGTTTGTAGATAGTGGAAATTTGTTCCTGTTAGAGCCCTAACTTGGCCACATTGTACTATATACAGTATTTGTGAAAATAAATGGGGTTCTTGCTTAGGTAAACTAATCCTTGAACTATTGAGGAGTGTTTTCGGGGTGATTGGGGCTGAATTGTTTTCCAGCTCATATTCAGACTGGACTGACTTACTTTAACTTTACTAGTACTTACTTTGTTTTGCTTGAGAGCACTTTTCTCCTTCATATGAGGACAGTCCTTCCCAGTCACTACAGATTTGATGTCAGACACGGGAACTAAAAAGAAAATAAATCAAACAGGCATAAGGTTTTCATTGTCCAAATGTAATGTTCACCAATTATGGTCCACAGTCATCCACAATAGTTGTGAAATTAGGTTGTACACATAATGAAACATTCTTATATGCTGTACATATATTTTATACTGTATGCCTTTCGTCCACATGGAAAACTGCATTGTAGTACATTGAAAATTGACGGTTGATTGTTTCATTAGATATACACCCTGGACCACAAGTCGACCAATTTGTAGTTCAACTAAAATATATATAACACACTATAGAAAAACATGAAACAGTCTTAATTTGACCAAGACAATCCTACCATGAATAGCATGTAGCCATAAGCATGATGGCTAATGAAATGAAAATGAGCACAAACCATTTTACGACAACCAAAACAATTTGCTTTTTACAACCAAAAATATTTTACGTAAACATTACTGACTGACCCAACAACCACAAAGCTCCCTGTGGACATATACAGTGATGTGAAGAAGTACAGACCCTTTCCAAAAAAGTAGAATACGATGGAAAAGTTTATTTATTTCCATAATTCCATTCAAAAATTTAAATTTTCATACATTATAGATTCAGGGCCCAGAATTTAAACTATTTCAAGTATTTATTTGTTTATTTTTTACATAATTTGGGCTCCCATCTTATAAAACCCACAAAATCAGGAATTCAAAAAATTTTAATACTGTGGGGAAAAAGAATAAAATCAAAAATAAAAATCAGCCCAAATTTTGCAGGCCATAAATGTTTTAACTGAGTGTCACACACTAATCACCTCCTAAACTCAACGGTTTCCCCAGGTGTCATCAAATTGCTTCAGTTTGGTTCAATTGTCTCAGTTGGGTTCAATATGGGGAAGACTGCAGACTTGACAACTGGCCAGAAGACCATCATTGATACCCTACATAGGATTTGTAAGTCACAAAAGTTCATAGTTAAGGAGGCTGGCTGTTCGCAGAGTGCTGTGTCCAAGCATATCAATGGAAGGACAAAATGTGGCAGGAGAAGATGCACCAGCAAAAGAGATGACCGTGGGCTTCAGCGGATTATCAAACAGAAAATTAAAGAATCTAGCAGTGATCTAGAAAGAGTGGACTCAGGCATGAGTTACAGCTTCAAAAAACACCACATTCAGATGTATCAGGGAGATGTGCTACAACTGTCGGGTTCCTTGTATCAAGCCACTTCTGAGCCTGAGCCAATGTAGGAAGTGTCTCAACTGGGCCAAGGAGAAGGACTGGACTGTTGGCCAGTGGTCTGAGGTCCTCTTTTCCGATGAAAGTAAAGTGTGCCTTTCATTCAGGAATCAAGGTCCAAGGGTTTGGAGGAAGATGGGTGAAGAACAGAACCCAAGCGGCTTGAGGTCCAGTGTGAAATCAGTCAGTCAAATCAGTCAGATTTGTGGTGCAATGTCCAGTGCAGGTGTTTGTAAACTCTGCTTTCTTAAATCCAAGGTCACGCAACAGTCTACCAGAAGGTTTTAGAGGACTTCATGATTCCTTCTGCTGAGGATCTGTATGGAGATGCAGATTTCATCTTCCAGCAGGACCTGCCCCCTGCCCATACCGCCAAGAAGCATCAAAACCTGGTTTGATGCCCATGCCATCACAGTGCTTGACTGGCCAGCCAACTCGCCGGATCTAAACCCCGTTGAGAATCTATGGTGTATTATCAAGAGGAAAATGAGGGGTAACAGACCTATAAACAGAAAAATTGATAGCAAGCATCAAGGAAATCTGGGCTTCCATAACTCCCAGGCAATGCCACAGGCGGATTGCCTCAATGCCACGGCGCATCGAAGCAGTGATTAAAGAGAAGGGATTCCCAACCAAGTATTGAAGAGTAACATATCGCTTGGAAGTACCATATTTTGATTGATTTAATGTGACCCTAAGTTCATTCTTTTTTTCTACAAATACTGAGAAGTAAATGGTAATTTCTTCACAGTATTCAAATTTTTTAAATTCCTAATTTTGTGGGTTTTACGAGCTGGAAACCCAAATTATATAAAAATAAACAAATCAATACTTGACATTGTTTAAATTGTGGGCCCTTAATATATAATCTATGAAAGTTTAGTTTTTTGAATGGAATTATGGAAATAAATACTTTTCCGTATTCAAATTTTTTGGAAAGGATCTGTATTGGCCCCATTCTCAAATTCTTCTTTTTTTTTTTGCACATAGTTTCCCCACTTCAATGTTCAAGATCAGTAAACATATGTAAATATCAGACAAAGATAAACCAAGTCAACACAAAACGGAGTTTTTAAATGGTGATTTTATTTATTAACGAAAAAAAGTTCAACGCTACCTGGCCCTGTTGAAAAAGTAATTGTTCCTTAACTTCGTAACTGGTTGGGCCACCGTCAGCAGCAGCAACAACTGAACTCAACCGTTTCATGTGACTGGCAATGAGTCTTTCACATCTCTGTGGCGATATTTTGGCTCACTCTTCCTTGCAGAATTGTTTTAATTCAGCAACACTAGTGGGTCAAGTCTGGACATTGACGAGGCCACTCCAAAATCTTCATTTTTAATTTTTTTTTTAAGCCATTAAGAAGCCAATTTTCTGGTGTCTTTTGGAATCGTTGTCCTGTTGCAGAACCCTCGGGCACTTCATCTTGAGGTCACAAGCTGACGGCCAAATATTCTCTTTCAGGATTTTCTGGTAAAGAGCAGAATTCATGGTTCCATCAATCACATTAAGTTGTCCAGGTCCTGAATAGGCAGGGCAGCCCCAGACCATCACGATAACACCACCAAGTTAGACTGTTGGTATGATGATCTTTTTCTGAAATGCTGTGTTACATTTATAACAAATGTAATGAGAAACAAACATGCCAAAAAGTTCAACTTTGCCCATCAGTCCATAGAATATTTTTCCAAAACTCTTGGTCTTCATTCAGATGTTTTTTTTTGCAAAAGTAACAAAAGAGTTTGTTCTTTTTGGTCACCAGTGGTTTTCGCCTTGGTACTCTACCATGGATGTAATTTTTGCCCAGTCTCTTCCTTATTGTTGAGTCATGAACACTGACCTTTAACAGAGGTAAGGGAGGCCTGCAGTTCTTTTGACGACGTCCTGGGTTCCTTTGTGACATCCTGTGTTCTAGGGGGAAATTTTTGGATGCCGGCCACTCATCATTTTCTCCATTTGAGGGTAATGGCTCTCATCATGGTTCACTGGAGTCCTAAAGTTTTAGAAATTGCTTTGATATCTCTCAATCTGGAAAGGGTTACAATTACTTTATTTCTCATCTGTTCTTGAACTTCTTTGGATTGAAGCATTTTGTTGCAGCTTTTTTAGATCTTTTGACCGACTTCATTTTGTCAGACAGTTTCTATTTAAGTGGGTTCTTGATTGCACAGGTCTGGAGGTAATCAGGCTTGGGTGTGGTCAGTAAAAACAAACTCAGCTTTCCCAAAAATGTGATTAGCCACAGTTAAATAATGATTAATTAATCATTTTGAACAGTTTTTTTCCCTTCATACATAAAATCACCATTTAAAAACAACATTTTATGTTTCGTTGGGTTAGCTTTGCCTGATGTTTGAATTTGTTTTAAACAAATTGAGGAAACTGCAAAAAAAATATTCATTTCAGAAGGTGGGAAATACTTTTTCATACAACAATCCCTATAAAAGTTCATCTTTTTAATTGCCTCTTCTTCTGCGACATGCGTTTGCCTGTCTGCCTGTCACGTCACAAGAAGGAAAATATTAGTTTTTTTTAAAAAAGACTTCCGTAAATGGCAACACAACTTTGCCCACTTAAAGAAAATATATTTCGTAAAAAGAAAAGAAGACCCTTACTCTTGTCGCTGAGCATCTCAAAAGGCACTTCACCCTGAGGTGATTCGTCCAAGTCCCCATAATGCAGTACTTTGTGGTTGAGAGAGAGTCTGCAGAACCAAAATTTCTCTGCAACACAAGCAGAAATGCTTAGCTCAACAGAGTGAACAGAAGCCACGCTAATTGTGTAAAATAAGCAAAGTGATTGTATTGATGTGGTACCTTGCCTTCGGCGGTTGCCTACTTTTCGGAAACAGCTGCCCTCGCACAGCCGATTGAGTCGTTGCTGCTTAATGAGCTCCAGAATCTCAGGCTGGATTCTCTCTCGCAGCTCACTACCTCACATGCATGGAATAGGTGACACAAACGAGGCATTTTGGATGAGACATTACACAGAAGATTAGCTTTGGAGAAAGATCAAGAAGTACAGTAAGTGAAATTAGTTAACTAGAAAGGTTGGTTGATGTGACACTGACATGATGGGGGGAGACTGAAAGTCATCCTGGCTCATTCTCTCAGACTGTCGTAGTCTCAGTATCTCTGAGTAGCTGAGACCTCGTAGCTTGTTCTTTAGCTGGTCTAAAGACGAGGGCTTCATGGCCAGAGCCCTGGTGATCTGCTCTCGGACCACATGCATCACCTGGTTTGAATACACATAGCCCGCCTGATAATTTGCACTTTTTAATGAAGAATCAGTCACAGAGTCTTCTTCTCATTCAAAAACTAATACTGTCGGAAAACAACACTCCCCATTCTCAAGTCATTTATATTTAATATGTACTCAAGACAAACGACCATAGCTAATTTTGTACCAATAGATTGCAGCATTAACATTTTGGTTAATCTGGAGGAAGCGCTCTGAACTACCGTCAGCAGCATTAGGAATTTAGCTGTCGAGGAATATTAATTGAAGCAAAAGCCTTTTATCCCCCTACTTTTGTGGGATTTTTACATAGTACCACACACACATACAGCACAGACTGGCCTGCCTGCAGTCCAGACCTGTCTCCCATTGAAAATGTGTGGCGCATTATGAAGCGTAAGATACAGCAACACAACGTCCCAACTTCATTGGAATTGGGGTTGTAACTAAAAGTAGGGCTGTGAATTACAAAATAAAAGCAAGTAAAATAAAAATCAAGTAAATAAAAAGTATCATGTGTTCAAATAAAGTGCTTAACTTCAGAATAATTATTTGAAAAACTAACAAAATACAAATAATACTTCATGTTTTGATGTTACGGGTAGAAGCAAAAACATGCATTGTAAAAATGCATTATACATAGGTAGAAGGGTTTTCCAGAATTTTGAGGTCAACTTTGGGGGTGTGTATTATACACAATAAACTACGGTACATACTGTAAATTCCTCAGTTGTGCAAGTCGTTTTGCACAGAGGTGTGGTGCTGCCACACCAAGAAAAAAAAAAGTTCAGTATCATGTTATGTGATCAATTTCACCTTTTAATGTGATACATTTTATGTTATAACATGGTAACGTTCACTTTATAACCTGATAAAGTTCATGTTTTCATGTGATAAATCTCACATTAAAAAATGAAAATTTTTCATCTTTCAATGTGATAAGTTGCATGTTGTAACGTGATAAATTTCACCTTTTAACTTGATAAGTTATCAAGCTATAAATTGATGAGTTTCATTTTCGCATTCGGTAATACAAAACGAAGCAATTCCTTACAGTTCAGGTCACTGGTGGAGCCCTATGAAGATACAAATCGTATGTGTGCCTTCTTTTTGTGTCTTATAAATCAAAGTTACTAGCTGCTTAAATATGCTGCTCTTCTATAATACTGTAGAAAAATAAATAAATAAATAAGGCCAAAAGTTTAAAAAGATTAAACAAGAAGACACACATACCTTCAAAGGGCTTCACCAGTGACCTGAACCAAAGGAAATTTCTTGGTTTTAAAGCCGAATGTGGATGTCAAATTTATCACGTTTTAATGTGATAACTTATCACATTAAATCATTAACTATATCATGTGAAAATGTAAACTTTTGTCATAACATGATACTGAACTTTGGTTTTTATATGGCAGCAATATGCTTCTGTGGTTTTGCATCCCTTTTTAAGTAAAAGCTTAGTAACTGGACAATTTTGTAAATGTGCACCCTGTTTTTCTCCGAAATTTGGCATAGGTGACTTGTAATTACAGAATTTATAAAGGGACCTATCATTGGCCATGAGCCACACATGATCTGTCGATAAGATTGTAGATTTATACATTTAGGAGGCATGGCACCCACTGATAGTGAAGACCTGACTGACCTTATTAAAGTCCTCAGAGGTGGCCCTCATCTCCTTCCAGGTTTTATTGAGCAGCTGGATGCAGATGCAAAAGAACTCCTCCCATGCTCGGTCATGAGTGAAGAACATAGGATGGTAGTCGTTGCAGCCCTCATTAGCTTGTGAAACAACAACAAAATTTGTGAGGCATGACTTTTCCCCCAAAATTACCAGATTATGTCAGTTCCCACTACATTCTACTGCACTTACGCAATTCTCCAACTTGGAGTATCTCACAGAGTATCCGAGTCAGGTCGATGGCACACCGGCCAAAGGGACATTCATGCTTATCCTCACGACTACTGTTCTCCAGAACAATCTATCATAAGTACAAAGGCATATTACTTAAGATCTGATCACGTCTGTGAACTAAGCAAAATCCTGCCACAAGTCAAAACATACCCGGATGTATGTGTCCTGGTGGACCTTGGCCAGGTACAACATGTTGTCCAAAGCCAGCATCCCCGGGGGAGTCTGAGTGAAGTCCATAGCAGGGTTCACATGGTTCTACATTTGAAAGAGAAATATAAACAAACTTTTAAAAAAAATTCTTTTGTTGTCATCAATATTTTATTACAAATGTAACTTCTGTTTTTCAGAGACAACTTACTGTGAAACCTAGCATTTTATAATCCTTGGCATACAATGCCTTTCTTTTTTCTGTACCAGTGGGGTCATTTTCTCCATCAAAGGCAATCCTCCGCAGCTCGAAAATCACGTCTCTTTGAGTCTGTGTCACAGGAACCAGCACATTTAGAGCATAAAGGCAAGTGGGTAACTTTTCATTCCAATGTACTCAGTTAAATTAAAATGATCAGTAACCCCTAGGCTACAGTCTCCGTTAAAGCCCTCAAAACTGCCCTAACCCACAAAATGTACATAATCTATACAATCAGTCATCCAGTTTTAATCTTTTTGCAGACTATTCACATTTTTCACCCAATGTACTGTACATTTAAATAAAATTGTCTCCCATTGAAAATGTCTGGCGCATTACGAAGCGTAAAATACGACAACGGAGACCCCGGACTGTTGAACAGCTGAAGCTGTACATCAATCAAGAGTGGGTAAGAATTCCACCTACAATGCTTCAACAATTAGTGTCCTCAGTTCCCAAACATTTATTGAATGTTGTTAAAAGAAAAGGTGTTGTAACACAGTGGTAAACAGGACCCTGTCCCAGCTTTTTTGGAATGCGTTGCAGCCATAACATTCTAAGTTAATGATTATTTCCTAAAAACAATACAGTTTGAACATTAAATATCTTGTCTTTGTAGTGTATTCAATTAAATATAGGTTGAACATGATTTGCAAATCATTGTATTCTGTTTTTATTTATGTTTAACACAAGGTCCCAACTTCATTGGAATTGGGGTTGTATTATAATTGAGGTTTATTAAGAATCAGACTTGATCACTCGAACAGAACAAATTTTCTAGAAGGCAGAGAGAAACAAGGACAAAAGACAAAGCAATAATTGTAAACAGGATGAGAGAAGTAAATCATTACATTATCTACCACATTTAAACATTAAATATGAGTGTTGCATGGAGCTGTAGTCCTACACCCTGTGAAGGGAAGACAGGACAAGATGGAACAGGACACGGACAGGAGAAGAAGCATGCAGGACAAGCGTCGTGAACCCGGCTGTACAACTGAAGTGTGGTGGGATTAATTATGTAAATTATAAAAATGTCTACAGGGTCAGAGTATAAATGAGGGGATAAACAAGCGATATGCATATTCATGAGTTATTTGTCACAGTAAGTGCGTGACCCCACACCCAGTGAAAGAGTCCTAGGGGTGTGTGCCTGCGGATACATGCAAGTGAATTGATACCATTTTACATGCACATCTTTTGATCTGAAACCTTAATGTCTTCAGTATTCAAAAAAAGAAAAGGAATTGACCTTGGCATTACAATACTTTTGGAGGGGACTTTATATGGGGCCCTAGGCTCCAGCCTGTGCATTAGTTCAGCCCAGGAAGCACTAAACAGAACAAACCTCAAATTAAGGGGTCTCGCATCGTTATTTGCAAGTCAAAATTAGCATTTTGCGCCTCATAAAAAGCTAAATTGCGAATCATAGATTGTTCGCTGTGCTCAATGTACCCACAGACGTGACAACACAAAGTGAAGCGAAGCTTGATTGCTGGCGCGGGAAGGGCAAAGATGAATTGATAAGAAAAATGCAAGAACAAAAGATGGAAAAGGCGAATGTGTGGTAGTATTTCGTAGTGAAATGCAAGGCGAGCACCTGTGACGTGTAAGGTTGCAACACGGTCCTTTCTCTCCGCCGAAGACGCCGAGTGTGACGGGACAAACCCTTTATCCCCCAACATATGATGGCTCGTTTATAGTGTGTTCATCCGGGGTTCAGCCTTCATACTCGGCGTCTTTGTTTATCATAAACACTGTATTTGGCAACCGATTCAGTGCTACCGCTAGTCATGTTTACATAGCAGCTGGTGAGTGCTTAAGGTGCATTCAATGGCACTGCGTAAATGGGAGTGAATATGTATATGTATGAATTTTGTAATACAGTACATAATTGTTAAAATTAATTCCTAGGAAAATTATTTGTATCCGAATGCTTTAGTTAAAACACTGTAGGTTCACACTGTCATGAAATGGAATTTATTTTGTTTTGCAATATAAGGATTGGTCAGCTCAAATATTTTAAGAAGAAGAAGAATCATCTTTTATTATCATGAACATGCATGGATGTACACGATATTTGTTCTCTGCATTTAGTGAACACGTACACATGTTAGTGGAACACACTGGAGTAGGGGGCAGCTGAAGATTTTGTTAATCTAGTCACCCAGAACTGCAAGGAATGCAAAGTTATCAATGTCCTTTCACCATCGTTCCTGTCATACTGTGTTGCATTTTTGTTTGCACATTAAGGACTACAGTCCTGTTTTTGTTTTAATTCCTCATTTAAAAAAAAGACCAAGCAACAAGTTTTTTCTCATGTTTTTGAGATTGTAGGGTGAACGCTGCAGGTGGCTAGTAGTGTGGAACATGGGAGAAATGAAATGCCAGTATTTTGAGGGTAACAACCAGTCAGCAACATATTGAGAGAGAAAAAAAGGACTATGAACTAGTTTTTAGAACAGTTAACTTAGTTCAAAATGTTTAATTATGAACTATGAATTGAAGTAGTTCATTTCGGAACGGTGAACTCAACTTTTTTTTAACGAGTTCACATAAAAAAAAGAACTTTCCCAACACTGACGTTGATTACATATAGCGGGCTCAAAGGTTTTGCTCAGTGTAGTCACTGTGTGACATACGGCCAATATACTACCAGCTGATCTGTAAGTGAGTACACTGAGTCATGTCAGGTGGTCTGAGAGTAATAACAAAATAGTAATGGGTTATGTACCCAAACAGAAGAGGGTTTCTGAGGATACTTGAGTACTAAAATATTTGATAGCTGCAGTCCTTCATTCAATTCCCCCATTATATTGTCATATTTTTTATTGTTTAATGAACCCCCTGGTCTGGGTACCTGTGTGATAAACCTGCAAAAAAATTGCTCCTCAAAATTACAAAATTGCTTTCTCAAATGAAGAAATTATTAGCAAAACTACTCCTCAAAGAAAAACAAATATTTCGAGTCTTGTCATAGCACAAATGCATACCCAAATAAAAAAATATGCTCAGTGTATTCTCTAACTGAATCTTTGGTCACACCTTTCCTGGATTTTCAAATGACCGTGTTGCATAAGATAAAAAACAGAAACATCATTCTTTTCATTTTTACCTGGTCATTAGGATCCATTTTGGTCATCATTCGTTCCTCCAAAAGATTAAAGGTCAACACTTGCAGCACATACAGCTGATGTGCCATCTCTGCTTTGATTGGTCGATTTCCTCTTATGACGTGCTGGAGGGAAAAACAGGTAGAGCCACATAGGTAGTTCCACAATGTGCTGATGTAGAAAGGAGGAGACCCAGCTGTTACGATAGACAGTGAAAATGGATGACTTTAACTGTGAGGATTTTTTTGTTAGATGGCAGTTTTAAGTCACTTTCAGTATTTTATTATTGGCCCAATTTTAGTGTGTAATTTAGGTTTGACTACACTCCCATAGATATATGAAAAAACATGCTATTTGGACTTAGATCAAATTAGGATACAGATACTGCTATGGTCCAACAGTAATAAGTGGGTCACAGTCTTGCAGGATTTAGTTCCAGCGAGCTCACAATGCTGTAACTGCTCCAGGAAATAACACTGCACTGTCGTCCTCATTTGCAGACAGCTCAGGGAACCATTTCCACACAAAGATGGTGCCAAAAGGAATCATTCTGTGTAGAGTTTTTTTCTGCTTCATGGACTTCATGCCATATATCACATTTGCTGGGTCTGCTTCAACACACTTGACGTTACTCAATCTTTCCACTGGCTGAGCGGCTGGTCTGGAGCACGGAGCATCCAAGCCTCAGCTGGGAGAACACTCTTTAAGAGGGCTGAATTGTAATATTTGGATTTACAAAGATGTTTCGTATTTTCATACAACAGCAGTCATTTCAAGCACCATTTAAGACTGGGATTATATACTTTGAAAGACACAGCATTAATCTGCAGTCTTTGACCTCATCTCAGTAGAATATACACATACATAGCCATTCTATTTGGTAGATGAGAATCTGTGTTAGAATGTGGCGATTACTCACATTAAGAATGATGGATCGTAGGTGCTTCTGGGCCAAAGTGCTTGCCATTTCCTGTGAGCAATAAGACATCCAACAGAAAAATTTTTCATAAGGAAAGATTCATTCAGCACAGGAAAGAAAAACAATCATGAGGTTTCCTCTAGTTTTGCCTCTCATCACACCTACTACTGCAAAATCACAATTTGATCTAAGATGGATCTGTGTGCAGCACAGGCAAGCTGATGCTCTGCCCGCATTGGCATGGATAGTGCAGCAGCTTTTAAAAAATGAAATGGGAGAGCGTGAAGGCCTGTGGGGTGGAGAGGATGATGATGCTGTTCTGTACTCACAGTGAGGTGCTGCTCCAGCGGGTTAGCGTACACCTCCTACAGGATCAATGGAGGAGGACGAGGAGGTTGATGTGCGATGGTGAAAATAAAAAGTGCACACATGGACCATGAGATACAAGAATACATTACTGACATAGCAGGCACATAAACAATGAACAACACAGCACAATTACAATATTCTAGTAAGAACAGTATGTATATAATACAGGGTGTCCAAAAAGTCACCCTATACTTCCTTTTTTCTATTTTGTTTTGGGTATCATTCAGAAAGATGTGAGGCCAAGAGCATTTCACAACTTAGGCTTTGCAGTTTTTGTAAGCATATCATTCATTCACTTGCCCATAGCACTCTGATTGACATTGAAAAATTACCGCCTACGAGATTTTCTTTCCCCTACTGGAAGCCAGCGCCAGTTTGAGAAGATTTATGCCAGTTATACTGTTCCAATGCTTAGTACAGTTTACCCTATCCAAGTTTCTTGAAACAGCATATGTTAAGGCCTCTGACTTCCAAGACTGATGAAAACACCTGAAGTTGGTATAGGTAAAGCTTTATCTGTCTCCAAACTATATGCTCCAGTGCAGCCCTCTCGGTAGACTTTCCCTGGCTTTGCACGAACGACTGCTATAGGAGTCTTGTGTTTTCATCAGTGGACTCGTTGGTGCAGTGTGACAGCCATGAAGCTTCTTGAACCGGCGCTGAACTGCAGTCTGGGACAGGAAAACGTCTTACCAGGTGGTATTTTGCAACACTGCTCCAATGTCAATTGGTGAGCCAGGGGCAAGGGAATGATGTGCTTACAAAGGCTACAAAGCCTAGTTGTCAAATACTGATGGCCTTACGTCTGTCTAAATGATACATGGAACAAAATAGAAAAAAGGAAGTGTATAGCGACTTTTAGGACTCCTGTATAAACAAGAACTTGCTATACATTTCTCTTTGGACCTGTTAACATCAAGCAAACAAGTGCAAAGAACACACGTTCCAAGTTAAAATGACTCAATTCGCCTCCCAGTGGTCAAGGACCGCAGAAGACAATCGTTTAGTAGTTTTAAAATGTCCTCTAGTTTGACTTGATCTAATACTCCTCATCTAATTGGGGAAAAAAACCTAACAACTACTTTGTACAGGCAGGGGCGGTTTCTGATATGGGTGAAATGTGCAGCCGCCCAGGACGGCATTCTGTGGGGGGCATTCTGACCTGTCGTCTATCCTCAGGTGCCTTCAGGAAAAGAGCATTGATGAGAGCAATGGCATAGGTCTGAATCTCTTGGTTTGACCTGCAAGGATATCAAGCAACAGAAGAATCCTGTTAGAAGTATCTTGCTCCACATATCTGACATCAGAACTCCCAAAAATGTAATGCTGAATATGAAACTAAATATACTTTTTAAATTTACCAACTATGACTTATACAGGTGGGTTCATCAAGTGCCTTATTGCATCATAAATCATTCAATCAATATAAATCGTTTTAATTTATATAAAACCACAGAAACTACATTTTCATTTAACTTAACATAGTCTTGGATTTTAAAACGTTTACTTTCATGGCACTCTTGCTGAATTATTGATGTACTCCCAAAGAGCATTGTTGATGCATTTTTTTAAAACAGCGCCACAAGTCAAACATGAAGCCCACAGCTCTCCATTCCTCTGGCCCCCAAATCAGAGAGCAGAAAGCCCCTGTGCACGCGTGTGTGCTCACACTTGCAGGTGCCCGATGAGCTGTCCCACGGTGATCTCCTGAGCCACTCGGTGGTAGAGGCTGTGGCTGTTGAGGACCATGCTCTCCAGGATGGCCAGAGAGCGCT
Source organism: Phycodurus eques (assembly GCF_024500275.1). Classification (NCBI taxonomy): domain Eukaryota; kingdom Metazoa; phylum Chordata; class Actinopteri; order Syngnathiformes; family Syngnathidae; genus Phycodurus; species Phycodurus eques. Next base: position 14,400,193 of record NC_084534.1, read on the forward strand.
GCAGGATGGACACATCAACCATGGGCTGGTTCACATAGCCTGCAATCTTTGGGAAGATAAAAGAATGGAAGGAGGGGGAGGGGGCAACTTTTAAAGCTCTGCATTATACGCTGCTTGTGAATCATTATTAAAGCAATGACACTAGGGAGAGTAAAACCCTCCCTTAATGATGAAATGTTTCAACAAAAGAGTTATACTTGTTTACTTTGAGAAACTCTCAGGGCCATAGTAAAGCATTCAGAAAACACACAAACATATGCACACACTGAATGAGCTTCATAAAATCAGAGGAGTTGCTAGGCAACAGCACCCACTCGTTTCCGCTGTGTAGGAAGTAAGGAAGGTCAAAGTTAAATCAAAGGGAGCAAATAACAAGGACTAAGACACCAATATGCAACTGTGAAATGTGGGATGATGTGAGGTACCTGCTTGATGAAGGAGAGCGAGATAAGATCCCAGGATACAATGCCGTGATCCATTAACTCCAGGAATGCAGTGAGAGTGAAGGCCAGCATTTCACCAAAGCTGAAGTAAGAAGAGAACATTCATCCCATTTCCTATCATTTAATCTGCAATTGTTTAAAATTATGTTTAAAAATAAAAATATATTTAATCCCCATAGTATAACGTTCCATCATAACAAGGGAGGCATTACTGATGTTTGTAACATCTACATTGCCATGACAAAAGCAAAAACTAAAGACATATAATCTCACTGGGTGCCGCTCTCGACGAGGCGGGCCAGCGTCCCAATTCCCTCCATGTTGATAAACTCCGTGGCAAACGTGGGGTCCGCTGACAGTTTAGCCAACTCCTTTAGAGCCTCCAGGCGAGCGTCAATCCCATGGGATTGGATACGCTCCAGGAGCTGACGAGCAGCCCGGCCCTGTCAACCACAAGAAAAAAAATCTACATTCAGTGAAAACCACCAATCATGAAGCCGCTTCCATATGAAGTGTAAATAATTTAAGATATTTCAGGCAGAGGTGTGAGAATTTGGTAGGTAGTGGAACAAACTGCTATGCATAATTAGTGAGTACTTCTTTATGAAAAAATAAAAATAAAAAAAATGTAAATAAACAAAAAAATAACATCTCGTCTCGGACTTGCAGAGGCAAACTTCAGTCCACCATGACGCACTTGGTTGACTGACAAGAAACACTGCAGTGGACACTAAACTGATTGAACTATACTTAGGAAGTGCGATCATATGTGCATGCAATGCACTTGAGTTAGAGCACATATTTCAAGTCACAGCAAAATAAAACAGCAAATCTAACTATAATATATATATAATAGATAACTGTAATGAATAACTATTGTATGATTCTAATATTAAAGAAAGTACAGTTAAATTTTACTCACGGGAGAAATGGCTAATCGAAGGATGGTCCCGTTCTTTATTTCACTGCGGCTCTAAAGAAAGAGCACAGGTTCAATGCTCAATTCAAATGTTAAGATCATAGAATTAGGGGAAGAAAGCAGTGGAGCTCACCTCTTCAGTGATATAAAGCTGAGGACCATCAGCATACCTCAGGGCAAACTGTTCAGAGCCTGACAAAGACCATCTGAAAATTGGGAAATAGCCTTTATTCCTTGGATACCAAATGAACAATCAACATAATATGAGGTGAACATTCACAAAAGGTTGCTACAAGTTGCTCCAGCAACCGTGGGCACACGAGCGGGAAACTTGCGAGACGATGAAGGATAATTTTTCCGTGGGTGTTCGCAGTTGAGAATTTATTGGTCAGAGTTGTGAAATCAAGGCGGTATATGTACGCTTGAGAGGAGAATGAGTGGGGAAGACATTAAGAATGAATTTATTTGCAAGGTATTAACAGATGTTAGCGGAATTTGTGAACCGTAGAAGCTCTGTCTTATTGCTGTCTTCTTGCATCATAATCCTCAGTACATTCTGTACTGCAAACAAACCACAGTTAAAGTCTTTTCAGAGGACCAAAAAGCTTAACTAAATGTTTTATGAAATGGTGCATTTGTTGAATAGCGAAGCAGTTCACTCTGTTCATGTTAATACTTTGTCCACCTCGTTAAAGCTCTAAAATAGAGTAAATGAATAACATCTATTAATATTGTGCATTATTTGCAGAGGGGAAAGAGCCTTAATGTATAAAATAAGAGATGACCTTAATACAATTACATTTACTTGAAAGTACTGAAAGAACAGCTGCATAAATTGAGTTTATAGGTGATAACATTCATTCCTCCATTTTCCATACCGCTAATCCTCACTAGGGTCACGGGCGTGCTAAACCCTATCCCAGCTGACTCTGGGCGAGAGGTGGAGTACACCCGGAACTGGTCACCAGTGGGTACGTAAAGTATTCAGACCCCCTTAAATTTCTTTGCTATATTGCAGCCACTTGCTAAAATCATTTAAGTTCATTTTTTTCCTCATTAATGTGCACACAGCACTCCATATTTACAGAAAAAAATTGCATTGTAAAAAAACTGAATTAAAAAAGAAAAACTGAAATATCAACCATCCATAAGTATTCAGACCCTTTGCTGTGACACTCATACATTTAACTTGGGTGCTGTCCATTTCTTCTGACCATCCTTAAAATGGTTCTACACCTTCATTTGAGTCCAGCTGTGTTTGATTATACTGATTGGACTTGCTAAGGAAAGCCACACCCCTGTCTATATAAGACTTTACAGCTCACAGTGTATGTCAGAGCAAATGAGAATCATGAGATCAAAGGAACTGCCTGAAGAGCTCAGAGACAGAATTGTGGCAAGGCACAGATCTGGCCAAGGTTACAAAAAAATATTCTGCTGCACTGAAGGTTCCTAAGAGCACAGTGGCCTCCATAATTCTTAAATGGAAGATGTTTGAACCCACACAGCCTGCACAGAAGTCAGGCAAATGTACCACGACATCATCCGTGACCCACTTAATAATATCAGTACATTTTTTTAAATAAAACCTTCTTTTGATCAAATAAAACCAAATATACCTTTTATACATTTTTCAAAAACAAACAAGAACTGGCAGAAACTGCAACAACACTCAAAGGAGTTCAAACCGCCACCAAGGACCAGCAATAAATAAAATTGCACACATGCATTCTGCTCACCTCCTGCATGTCTGATATCTGTCATTGGAATTTGTGTATCATTCACTAAGTAATAGTGGATTTTTTTATAACTGACAACAAACAAAAAGTTATGTTAACACAACTTCCTTGGCTAAAAAGCTAAAAGCTTAATATAGCTAAAATACCAAATGGAGAAGAGACTTACCCATCACAAACTTCACGGATGATTGAGGGCAAAGGTCTTTTCTGCAAACAGAAAAGAAGGTATTAAACCCTTGATTGTTGTCATAGTTTAGAGTGACGTATGTACTACATTATAATGAGAAAAGAATAGAATGGAATTAGAAGTGAAATTATTAATTGCTTAATCAACAATTAAATGATTATCAAATTAATCAATAATAATTAAACATTTAGACCTTGTTTAACTTAAAATTGTCCAAATCCTCGGAATTTCAGTCTCTCAACAGTAAATACTAATAATTATATTTATCATAATAATAAATCAGAATGATTATCTTTGTGTTTCATCAAAATATGACATTTGCAAATATCGTATTTTACTTTGGAAAACAATTGTCAATGTTTTTGCCCATTTTCTGAAATGTTAGGGACCAAACTAGTATCATAATAGATTTATGTTTGTGCATTTTCTGCACTGCCAATTTGAAATGTCCTGTTTTTAATAAAGGGACAGAAATCTTTAAAAAGTTTTTTTTTAATCCAATCCATAAATTAATTGAAAAAATAATCAACAGATTAATCGATTATTAAAATAATCATTAGTTTCAGCCGTAAATAGAATAATGATTTATTTTACACCAAGTCACCAGAAAAGGAGACAGACACAAAAATACAGATATAGACATACTGTACATAAAACCTACTGTGTAATAGACATTAAAAACTGAGGTAAGGTATATTAAGAATAGGAATAAAAGATAAAACAAGATTGAGTAAAGTAAGTCAAACAACATGGATTGGTTTCTGGATCGAGAGGTCCTGTCTCGGTTATCGACATGAGAGGATGCAGCAAGTGCATATGCTGAAAAAAAGGGGAAATTAGGGTGTTTTTAATATTTGAGGATGCACAGACCTGGTCCATCTCTATAAGCTGAGCATTAGCACCTGGCCATTCGATAGCCACCTTTACAATGTCAGCAGGTGGGGGCATGGCTTTCTTTTTGTTGTCACCTGCAGAAAAAAGACGCTCCACACACTTCATTGACATCTAGATTTAAAGTGCCAGTCTGAAATCATTGCCCACCAACCACAACCCGGCCAAACAAATGAAGCTGTTCACACTGCTAGCTGTACGGGACATGCAACCACTGTACGGTGCAGGATGAAAGCTGCTCCAATTTACAACAGAACTTCCATCCATCTATCAATTTTCTGAACCGCTTATCCTCACTAGGGTCGCAGGCGTATTGGAGCCTATCGCAGCTAACTGCGGGCAGGAGGTGGGGCACACCCTGAACTGGTTGCCAGCCAATCGCAGGACACATTTAAACAAACCGCCACAGCAGAATTTATGTGTTTTTATTCAATCCAAGAGCTACTGTAATTACCTAACAGAGAAGTTTGGATGGGGTCACTCTGTTGCACACCACTTTGTCAGTTCCCCTGCAAACACAACAACAAAAATAATTGTTACTTTATTTAAATCCACTCCAACAAACCTACAACTTAAGGTTCAATCTGTGCTGTTTCACTGAGCTAGAATACAAATCATGCACAGCTGCATCACTCAGCCATGTGACCCAAACGTATCACCATGGCTTCCTTACTAAAATGCATGTTTCTAAAGATCAATTCACACATATGACAAGTTGTATTTACTGTAATTATATTGAAAGGAATGTCTGCTTACTATTAAATGTAAACAAACAATGAAAAACATCAAATATGATAAACTCCAAAGTCATCCACTCAGACAAAATAGTCACCACAACACCAGTGCAATGAATGACATTAATAATGGCTGAGTTCTATTCAAATGAGCCAGTATCAAAGCCTCAGCATTTGTATAATGCAGCACCAACAGGATGGATACTGGAACAAAGCAACCAGCAGGCAGTCTGTGAGAGATAGGACTTTTTCATTTTTGGTGAATACTATATCATCATCACTGTTTTACTGCTGTAAACTGACTTTGCAGTATATCTCTGCCAGTGAAGCTTTTACAATGCTTGCTAAGTATTGCTTGAGGGATTAGGCAGTGGATGTTATTTGGAGGATTTTATGTTAAATGACAGTTCAGACCTGTAAATGCCTCCGAATTTACAAAGAACTGCCGTCATGCATAGAGTCAGACGAGATGTCATTTCAGCAAGCTTCAAAGGAAGTCTGGCTGTATGAGGACGACAATTTGCCATAAATACTTCTTATTGATATAGGTTGTCCACAAAGTTTATTTAATATTTAAGAACTTCATTACAACAGCAAATGAATAGTTTTTTGTTTCGTCATTTTTTTAAATTTAGTCGTCAACTCTTTCCTTTTAACCAACATGGTCTGTATCCATAAATATCTTGCGCCTTGCACAAAGTGGAAAATGTGACAGTGGATGTCTCTCATACTTGTACCGGTAGTTTCACGAGTCTGAGGCACCTAATTTTCTTTCAATTAACGATGCTACACGTTGTGCCTTTTTGAGGTGTAGGAATATTTAGGGGTTTATTAAGCAGAGCCTATTTCATCAACAAGGTACCTGAAATAAACAGTTGCAATGTGTGATTCAACACTTTGATAACCACTGAGTACAGCATTGATTCCCAACCATGTGCCGTTAGTGTCGTGAGAGATCATCGGGTGTGCCATGAGAAATTATCCAATTTCACTTACATGATCCAAAAATTATTATGTATTTCATTATTTATTATAAATAATGGATCTTTGTTGATCTACTGTATCTATGACGAATAGTGTCAGGCAGAACAATTAAATGCTCTTCCACTAGATGGCGGAAGGTCCAATTAACCTGTGTATCAACCTGTTGCCATTCGTACAACAGAATAACAGCTTCGTGTTCAACTCTACAGGACCAAAATGTACACATAGTAAATCCATTCATCCATCCATCCATTTTCCAATTATCCTCACAATGGTCGCGGGGGTGCTGGAGCCTATCCCAGCTATCTTCGGACGAATTGAATTGGTCGCCAGCCAATCGCAGGGCACATATAAACAAACAACCATCCGCACTCACATTCACACCTACGGGCAATTTAGAGTCTTCAATCAACCTACCATGCATATTTTTTGGGATGTGGGAGGAAACCGGAGTGCCCGGAGAAAACCCACGCAGGCACGCGGAGAACATGAAAACTCCACACAGACGAGGCCGGGATTTGAACCCTGGTCCTCAGAACTGTGTGACAAATGTGCTAACCAGTCGTCCACCGTGCCTCATTAGAATTTCATTCATTCATCTTCCGTTCCGCTTATCCTCACTTGAGTCGCGGGCGTGCTGGATCCTTTCCCAGATGTGCTAACAAGTCGGGCACCGTGCCGCCCACACTGAGTAAATGTGTGATTCAATTGAAGCGAATCATTATTACAGTGCAGTATATTATTTTTTGACATTTTTGTTCGGTGGGTTGCCAGGAGATTTTTCTTAAGTGAAATATGTGTCTCAGACAAATAAAGTTTGGGAAATAGAATAGTACATGTAACGAATCTGATTAACATATCGCATCAATTGATTTTGTAAAAATGTTGTCATGAGACTGTGGAAACCCTATATTTCCTCATTCTGTCTAACGGGATTAATAAAGTACTGCATATCTATCCATAATTTTCCTGTGAAACAAATAACATTTCCTGTGAGACAAATAACAATCGAAATACCATAGCGCCCCAATTCACGTATTTATACAGATGAGATGAACCCACCACTATTTGTTACCGTCAAACATTTCCGTATCATGGTTCTTGGATGCCAACTTTCAAACTTGAAACTTTCTTTCAACTGTTGCACAACACATCAAAGGTAGTCAATGCATGGAGCTGCAGTCTGCAGAAGTGACATGATTTGTCAGCACCAATGGCTTCAGCCTCAGCCAATGCGCTCACTGGTAGCTTAGCAACAACCGCTAACTAGCCTGGTGCCTACGTTTAAGACAGAAAAAAAAAACCTTCAACTTCTATGACGCCCAATTTCGACATATTCCAAGATCACCACACGCTACAAAATATTCTGAGGCCATAGTTACCGTGAGGTTTGCAGTTTCATGTTAAACTGACTGACTAAACACAGCGAGTTCGACAGGAAGTATAACTTTAGCCACTTAGCTAGTTGCCCGGCCCCACAGCGCCGCCTACGGTGAGACGACACCTGTGCAGATGATCTCTGTGCTCGCTGAAACGAATGGCAACAAATTCCCCATATGGTGACCTTATTAAAAGGCATTTAAAGACAAGCCCCTTTGCTATCAAACGAAATAAAGTGTCCGCTCACGTCTGCTGAGAGATTCTCGGCTGTTGGCAGTGCAGCGCTTTGTAGTCATGCAAGCGTGTGTGACGATGAAGATGTAAAGCTCGCATTACATTAATTAATGAAGAAGCAGAGCTCGAGCCGCAGACCTTGATCACGCCGGAGAGAGAGACGCTGTGAGGGGCTGTGACAGCCAGATGCTGCACCGGATGTAACCTCCAATTATTCAACACCAACCAGTAAAATCGGTTAGAGGAGGTTAGATTAACGTCGCTTCGCTTGGTGAAAAGGGTGAAAGTTGCTCTAAATGGCAAAGTCAGTAGCTGTAAAGCATAATCAGAAGTGTTGCTTCTCTAACAGCGTGATTCATCCAGCATGCATCCGTCGGCTCCCCCACTGCAGTCACAGAGCGGAATGGCTCTCTTTATCGATGTATCTCTCTCTTCGGTGAGGTGTTTATGCTTCGGGGCTTCACTTTGAGCCCCGAGATGTAACGAATGATGTAAGAGACGGTGTTTGTTCGTGTCGGTGCTCGGTGTTACTCACCCCTTGGCTGGGCCATCGATGATGCTGAGAGCATCCACCTCTCCCTCTCTCTCCCTCCCTCCCTCTCTCTCCCTCTCTCTCTCTCTCTCTGGTGAAAGACATACATCTTATTTAAATAAGCACAGAGGACACAACACGCCTTCTTGCCTTCTTGTGTGGAGGAGGCATCATTGATGCCTTTTCAGAACAGAAATCGATAATAAATGTAACGTAAAATAAACCAATTAAGCTATTAATAAACTGTAATTGGAATGAATGCAATTGTGAATAAAGTGTAGTAAATCGAAGGAAAACATCTCCTTCGAACCGGATTTGAACCACCGACCTAAGGATTTCAGCAGTAGACTTCGACAGTTCTCCGCTCTATCAACAGAGCTATCGAAGTGAAGAGAAGCCTAACGACATTTTATATATACATACTAAAAGCAGTCAGGGTACTTCTAAAGCGTAGAGATACCACTGACAGAAAGTGGAGAGCCAAGAGTATTTTAATATTACTTTATTTAATTTTAAACTATTTTACTAATATTTTGACTAAGTTTTACATACACTGTAACAATGTGTTTTGTGGTTAATGCCATAAGCATAGTTCCTGTGTTTTTGTACTTTATTTAAAAACTGACCGAAATAACTATAAATCTAACAGTAACTTTGAACTTTAACCTAGCATTGTATTAAAATCTGTCCAAAAAAATTAACAAGCAATTTCTGAGTCTTCGTTAGCTGTGAAAGTTTGGACTAGCACACTACATTCACTCACATCTTGTGAATCCCCCCGGGGGCTAAGCCCTCCATACAAAAACCTAGTGATGCCCCTGCACTGATTGATGCTTAGCATTTTGGTTCTTTAGCTACATGACGGAAACAAAAAAATACACACTATTTTCTAAATCAAAGTTTCACTAAATTAATACTAAATACATTCATAATTTTTTGACACTGCAGTGTACAGTGATGTATCTTAAATATTTAGTTCTAAATGGATACTTGTCTATATTCTGGTCATGCATTTACTATTGAGATTCACAGACAATAGATCTTGATGTACAGTTAAACAACTTCTTTCTGTTGTTGAACTAGTTTGGGGTTTCTAAAGGAGTGTTGTGCTCTGCATTTTCTTCACAAAACAAGGTTAAGTGTCCTATATGTTCGTTGCTATGCAGACAGTTAAAATACCACTGACTTTACAACACATTTTATTCAACACAGAAACCGTGTACAGGGAAAGTATCCACAGCCTGAAGTGTGCAACACTGGCTCACGTTTTGGGATTGATGTCTGGTGAAACTTGGAAGGGGGGGGAGCAGACAGAACTTTACTTGAATCCACTGAAGAAACAACTTTTGAGGATTTAAGAACAGTTGGATGTTTTAACTGTCACATTCCATATCTAGCTCATGCACAACATAAAAATCTCTTGACATGAGACACATTATTAACACAGCATAGTGCCAATTTTTTACTGGCACAACTGCTGAGCTGGTTATTTTTTTAAAGTGTAGAATTGGGTTTAGATTATACAGTAGACAACATTTTGTCGCCCGTGTTTTTATGCCAGCACCTGGATGCATATTGTTTAGTGACATTCAGCGATTTATTTAATTAAATTTATACCAACAGGACACTTAGTCAAGATTTTACACACAACATAAAAAATGGTTTGGAACGAACATCAGATATGCCATATATGCTGTCATGAAATGAAAAAAATAAATCTCATAGTAATGCTTCCAGGTGACAATATATAAACAAGTGATATGAGATGGTCATTTACAGACATATAAAACTCATAGAATCAAACAGACACCGACGCGTGCGCACGCACACGTATACACAACAAGCTGACATGAGTCTGAAAAGAGCAAAGAAGGGCAGTTTAAGGCTTTAAACACATGCATACAGGAACACAACTGGTCCAGCAGCAACTGTTCTCGGAGTGATATCATTTTTGAGTTGTTTTTTTTTTAAAATCATAATACTGTATTGACAGTGAAACATCAATGGTGCTGCTGTACCATTTTGTCTTGCTTTAACTTAACATTAAATTCACATCATACCAATACAGACGCATTAAACAAAGACATACCGCATACTGTGTAGTAAACTTTTCTTCGAGGTAGAAACAGGGAATGGAATAAAGTTCTCTTCATCAAATATCACTTAATAGCTTAAACATAAAAAAAAATGGTGGGATATAGAAAAATAATGGGGAGTAAATATCTTGAAAAGTCTTACATAACGTATTAATTACACTGTTGGAAACAACTGATCTCATTTCTGTCCAGCAAAGCCCCCAAAACATTATAACGCCATTTCTTGTTTTCTTCATATTTATGTTAGTTTTTATTTATCACTATAGTGATCATTTACGGTATGTCTGTCTAAATGCATTGTTTATAGTACAATGAACCCCCGGTATTTATGTGGGATAGCGACCAAACCCTGCCACGAATAGCAAAATCTGTGAGTAATTGTATTCGTAATTGCCTGCAGTGGGCTGAAGATGGAAGCAGAGCACTGTCTAAATGAAAGTCCTCTACTCACTTAAATATACTTCCTCGACACCAATATGCCACGAGATGGCGCCTGAGCACAAAACAGCGAATAGGGAAATGTTTCAGCAAATAAGGATTGGTTCCCCCCAAAAAATCTGCAAATAGGCAAATTCGAACCGCGAATATGCAGGGGTTCACAGATTCATTTGTCACACTTTCAGTCACAGAGATTCAAAGGCCACATAAGATGGTGAGGTTGCACACTTCCCAAAACACTGTAGTTCTAAACAATGACAACTAGTTTGATTTAAATGAAACTTTCCTACAAACGTCACCTCTGCTAGTTCCAGTCAAATTAGAGGGGATGAGAGCTACACCTAAGCATTCAGCATTCATGATTTGTGGATGAAGCAGCCCAAAATGTAGACGTCATCACATGAAAATATTTCATATTGATCAAGTACAATGGCAGTGCTGTGTGCACTTTTGACAACAGCCCTAAGAGTTTGGATTGACTGCATGTATAACTTCATAACACTTTGTCCAACTTGAGCTTAATACACTATATTCTTCCTGTCTAAGTGAATGCCATCCTGTGTTTAACAATTGTACAAAAAGTACAGCCTACCATCAATTTTTACAAAACGCACATACTCTTCCCCAAGTAGCAAATGGCTGGTTGAAACTTTGAGTTATTCCTAGCACTGTATATCGCCATTCACAAAAATGTTTAATCAAAATGATCAATTTCAGCCCAGTGCAGTGAAGAGAAGCCATAATGTAATCTTTTTAACTATTATTGTTGATTATAGTAGCTTTGGAAAAGTGGGGCTTTGCTCAGAAAGTTCAAAATGGGTTTCATCAGTTCACAGATGTTAAACATAGTTGTTTGCAAAACTATTTAACTGCTTGTATGAAGGATACAGCGTAATGCCAATGTTTATTTATTATAGATATTTTATTGTACCTATATAAAATTTTTTATGTAATGCCAAGTCAGTATGCAAGGGGATTCAAGATCATGGTCCTGGGATGGAATAAGTCAATGTTGCTGACCACAAAGACAAGACCGTATTAGCGCTAGGTCTCTCATTCTGTATTTACAATGATTTATCATAACAAATTTTGTGTCATGCATATTTTTCTTTGATGAACAGCAGTATCACAATGTAACAAGTACACAGTATGAACATTTGCTTTTTTTAATCAATACGACTATTGCACTTTCTGGGGTAGGGTAGTCATTTAGAATCCTATATACACCGATATATATATATTGTTTGTTTTCGGGTGGCGAGCATTTACAATAATATATGTATATATTTTTAAAAAGTCCAAGTCATTGTTCCAAGTTATAATTTTTAAGAATACGAGTTTTATCATGCAGTTAATGTCAACCTTGGGCATCTGTTCAACATAGAGGATTTGAATGGCTAGACAGGAAGTGTTGGCGAAATAACTCCTTCCCTAGTGCCAGGGGGATGATGAGAGAAAGGGAGGCAGGAAGGGGAAGATAAGGTTTGTGAAATGACTACCAGTCTGCATTACCCCAGGTTTCTTCAGCAGGTTTCGTGGGACTCTTTTTGGCCTTACCATCTGCATTCTCCCAGTTGTTGTCCCAGGCCTCCCAGCTCTCCTCTGTGCTGTGTTTGTTGGTGGATGCTGCATCAGAGCCCCAATTGTCCCAACTGTCAGAGCTCTTCTTTGCAGAATTATCTGCAATGGTCCAGCTGTCACTGCTTGGGGATTTCTTGGCCTTTAGGGAGTTGTTGCTACCAAATGTTTCCCAGAAGTCCTTTGAGAGAGGCTGGCTGGAACTGCCCTCATATCCCTCAGTAGCACCCATGTTCTGGTAGCTATCTCCAGCAGCCCTAAACACCAGGACACCATTTAAATTAAAGTACAACTAATTAGGTATGTGGCATTTTCCACAACTTTAACAAATTATATTATTACCCGTCTTCTGGTTTTCCCGAGAAGAGATTGGTCAATTTGGCACCAGCTCCCTGGACCTAATGTAATCAGAGGTTATACATAAATACAGCTGACAATTACAAACAACACATTTATCTTGGCATATTCAGTGAAAATGAATGTAATTTTATCAATTCAATTTATCATTTATATCTACAATATCATTTGAACATACAGCACTGCTGCTATTAGTCGACAGAAAAAGTGGCAGTGATAATAAAATAAGAAATGTGGGAATAAATACTTACCACCAGAGTAAAAATGGCAGCAAGAAAAACAACAGCACAAATTAATATACACATACACACGTTTCAACAAAACCAGTCTCTTCTGAGGGTGGAAACAAGGAGGGGGTGCCTCCATGTTTGCATTTATTGTACACTGTTTCTTCATTATGATTAAACGAATGCAGTATTGTCACGATGCTGCTTCACGCTCAGAAGACTGGTTTTGTACCGTCAATGTGGCAGAGCTATGCCATCCATCCTACCTTGTTTGCCAACTCAGTGATGCCGACTGTCATTTCATCTAGCATTTTGCCATCTTTCACCTGGATGAGCCAAATTGTAATTATTTAAATAATCATGTACATTTTTAGTACAGTTACAGGTGATATAAAAAGTCTACACACAACCCTGTTCAAATGCCATGTTTCTGTGATGCAAAACAACTACTTAGACAAAATTAATTTAAAAAAAATTTCTTCCTTTAATGTGACCTATACAACTCAATTGAAAAATAATATTTTAAAGGGGAAAATGAGAAATAAGTCGCACAATATCCTGGTTGCATAAATATGCACACCCTCAAACTAATACTTTGTTGCAGCACCTTTGGCTTTTATTACAACGCTCAGTCTTTTTGGGTAAGAGTCAATCAGTGTGACACATCTTGATGTGCCAATATTTGCTCACTTTTCTTTGCAAGGACATTCCAAATCTGTCAAGATTACGAGGGCATCTCCTGTGCAGAGCCCTCTTCTGGACAAGCCTGATGTTTGATCGAATTCAGGTCTGGATTCTGGTTGGGCAAATCTAAAACTTTAATCTTTTTCTGGTGAAGTAATTATTTTGTTGATTTGATTGTGTGCTTTGGGTAATTGTCATGCTAAAAGATGAAGTTCCTCTTCGTCTTAATTTTTCTAGCAGAGGCCTGAAGGTTATGTGCCAAAACTGACTGGTATTTGGAACTGCTCATACTGTAATTCGCTCCATCTTATCTAAGGCTCCAGTTCCAGCTGAAGAAAAACAGCCCAGATGTATGATGCTGCCACCACCATGCATCACAGTAGGTATGGTGGTGTTTTGATGATGAGCAGTGTTGTGCTTGCGGCAAACATACTTTTTGGAATTATGGCCCAAAAATTTAACCTTGATTTGGTCACATTTTCCTTACAAACATTCAGATTTCAAGTGGTTTTGCAAAATGTAGCCAGGCTTGGATCTTTTTCTTTACAAGATAAGGCTTGCACCATCTTGCCACCCTACCCCATAACCCAGCATACAAAGAAGACGGGAGATTTTTGTTACATGTGCTTAACAGTACTTGGCAGAAATCCCCGCAGCTCCTTCAGTGTTGCTGTCGGCCTCTTGGCAGCATCCCAAACCAGTGTTCTTCTCATCTTTTCATCCATTTTGGAGGGACATCCAGTTCTTGGTAATGTCACTATTGTGTCATTTTTCCATTTAATGAGATCTATCTGACACTATGGAATCTCTTTGCAGACCATGGTTTACGCTGTAAGATGTGACTACAAAATGTCAGGAAAGTGTCTAGAAAGGCTAAACTTTACAGTATTTGGGGTTAATCTGAGGCACTTTAAATGGTTGCAGGTGTGTGCTGACTTCCATTTAACATGAGTTTCAATATGATTGGTTAATTGTGAACACAGCCAAATCCCCAGTTTTTTTATTTTATTTTTTAAATTTTTTTTAAACCTGTCTTGTTCAGCTGCATGGCCTTGCAGAATGGTGGCTCTGTATACCTTTCTGCTGGAACAGTTTTGCTGTGCAACAGGGGAGTTTGAAACCAAGAGAAATGTGAAACCCCAATTATAAATTCCCAGTTATATGCTGCTCAAAACCTTGCAACCAAATTAGCTCAGTTGTTTACTTTTAGTTCCCCTCTCAAAAGATGTTTTTCCCAATTGAGTTATAATACAGGGTATAGGTCACATTAATGGTGTCAAAAGTTTTGAAATGATTTATCTTGGTCTAATTTTTTTAATATCACAAAAACCTAGCATTTGAACAGAGGTGTGTAGATTATTTTATATCCCCTGTATATGTTGAACGGCAGGTAGTAAGCAATCATTTTTGGCTGATTCCACAATTTTATTATTAATTGCCTCAACAAAGTTAGTTAATTGGAAAGAAATGCAGCTACAATCATTCTGTATGAGGGAAAAGACAGAAGTGCATGCCTATGTCAACTGTACATTACAAGACAAAAGATAGATTTATACCAGGCACGTCCAGTCATTGACTTAACTTAACCAAGTTAAAATAGATTTATAAATAAAAAGGTCAACTGACTAATTTTGCCTTCCTATAATCATACAGAAGTCTAACAACTCATATAATATTGGACAAGCAGATGTCAGAATCCTGGTCCAGAACCAGATGGCGTGGATAAAAAGAAAGAACATTAAAATTTTGCGAAAATTACTTCCATCTTTACTCCTCACTAAAACAGACCCAGTTGGAAGGGTAAACATTGATAATGTACCACTTTTGTCTTATAATGTGCAATCACATGAAGCTAATGAGCAGGCGCTGTAGAAAATACCACATTCACATCTGAAGCTGTTTTCTTTTTAAATGCTGCAACCCACCACCAATTGGACAACTTCAAACATCAATGTTACCTTTTCTTGGGTAGGTTTAATAACACTCTCATTTATTGTATGTCCTAACTCTGTGGCCTAGTTGAAAGTCAGAGGGTAGAAAGAAAAAAAAATGACTTCAATTTAACAATTTCACATTGACAGCTTGGCATGACGTGACTGATTACAGTGAATAGTAACTTGTTGGTGTAACAGCTCAAAGACAGCTCCAATGAATGTAGTGGTATACAGTGCTGTGAAAAAGTATTGGCCCCCTTCTCAAATTCTTAGATTTTTGCAGTTTCCCCACTTTGTTTAAAATCATCAAAACATTTAAATATCAGACAAATATAATCCAAGAGAACTTCAAATGCCGTTTTTAAACGCTGATTTCATTTATTAAGGGAAAAAAAAAACTTCAAAGTTAACTAGCCCTGCGTGGAAAAAGTAATTACCCTGCTTGTTTAATCATGAATTAATTGTGGCTAATCACAATGTTTGGTTAATTTTCACAGATCACACCCAAGCCTGATTACCTCCAGACCTGTTCAATCAAGAAATGACTTAAACAAATCTGTCCCAACAAAATCAAGTCGCACAAAACATCTAAAAAACTTAAAAGAAAATGACACCAGCCAAAGAAATTCCAGAACAGTCAATAAATAAAGTAACTGACATCTATCAGTCTGGAAACATGAGGCCCGGCCGGGCACAGCCCGAAAGGGTAACGTGGGTCCCCCTTCCCATGGGCTCACCACCTGTGGGAGGGGCCATAGGGATCGGGTGCCATGTGAGCTGGGCGGTGAGTTGGCTCTGATGATGAAGGAAGATGCTGGTCCGACCTGGCAGGCCCAAATGTATTGTGAGGGTCTGCTGGGAACGTATGGCAGAATCCCCTGTCAGAAGGAGTTTCAACTCCCACCTCAGACAGAACTTTGCTCATGTTCCGGAGAGGCGGGGGATATTGAGTCTGAGTGGACCATGTTCCACGCCTCCATTGCTGAAGCGGCCGACCGGAGCTGTAGCCGTAAGGTGGTCGGTGCCTGTCGTAGTGGTAATCCCCGAACTCTTTGGTGGACACCAATGGTGAGGGATGCAGTCAAGCTGAAGGAGTCCTATCGGGCCTTTTTGGCCTGCGGGACTCCTGGGGCAGCCGATGGGTACCAGCTGGGCAAGCTTTTAGCTGAAGCAAAAACTCGGGCGTTGGAGGAGTTCGGTGAGGCCATGGAAAAAGACTTCCGGAGGGCTTTGAGGAAATTCTGGTCCACCATCCGGCGTCTCAGGAGCGGGAAACAGTGCACCATCAACACTGTGTATAGTGGGGATAGGGCGCTGCTGACCTCGACTCGGGACGTTGTGAGTCGGTGGGGAGAATACTTCGAAGACCTCCTCAATTCCACCGACACACCTTCCTACGAGGAAGCAGAGTATGGGGTCTCTGAGGCGGGCTCTCCTATCTCTGGGGTTGAGGTCACCAAGGTGGTTAAAAAGCTCCTCGCCCGGAGTTCCTAAAGGCTCTGGATGTTGTGGGGCTCTCCTGGTTGACACGCCTCTGCAACATCACGTGGACATCGGGGACAGTGCCTCTGAATTGGGAAACTGGGGTGGTGGTCCCCCTTTTTAAGAAGGGGGGCCGGAGGGTGTGTTCCAATTACAGGGTGATCACACTCAACGCCCCTGGTAAGATTTATTCAGGGGTGTTGGAGAGAAAGGTCTGTCGGGAAGTTGAATCTCAGATTCAAGCGGAGCAGTGTGATTTTCGTCCTGGCTGTGGAACAGTGCAACAGCTCTACACCCTCGGCAGGGTCCTTGAGGGTGCATGGGAGTTCGCCCAACCAGTCTACTTATGTTTTGTGGACTTGGAGAAGGCGTTCGACCGTGTCCCTTGGGGAGTCCTGTGGGGGGTGCTTCGGGAGTATGGGGAACAGAAACCCCTGATACGGCCTGTTCAGTCCCTGTATGACCAGAGTCAGACTTTGGTCCGCATTGATGGCAGTAATTCGGACTCGTTTCCGGTGAGAGTTGGACTTCGCCAAGGCTGCCCTTTGTCACAGATTCTGTCCATTACTTTTATGGACAGAATTTCTAGGCGCAGCCGAGGCGTAGTCCGGTTTGGTGGCCTCAGTATTGCATCTCTACTTTTTCCAGATGATGTGTTTCTGTTGGCTTCATCAAGCCGTGATCTCCAACTCTCACTGGAGCAGTTTGCAGCAGAGTGTGAAGCGGCTGGGATGAAAATCAGCACTTTCAAATCTGAGACCATGGTCCTCAGTCGGAAAAGGGTGGCGTGCCCTCTCCAGGTCGGGGATGAGACCCTGCTCCAAGTGGAGCAGTTCAAATATCTTGGGGTCTTGTTCACGAATGAATGAAGAATGGAACAGGAGATCGACAAGCGGGTCGGTACAGTAGCTGCAGTGATGCGGACTTTGTATCGGTCCGTTGTGGTAAAGAAGGAGCTACACCAAAAGGCGAAGCTCTCAATTTACCAGTCGATTTACGTTCCTACCCTCACCTGTGGTCACAAGCAGCGGGTCGTGGCCGAAAGAACAAGATCCCGGATACAAGCGGCCAAAATGAGTTTCCTCCTTCTCCCTCATAGATAGGATGAGAAGCTTGGTTATCCGGGAGGAGCTCAGAGTAGAGCCGTTGCTCCTCCACATTGAGGAGCCAGATGAGGTGGCTGGGGCATCTGATTAGGATGCCTCCCAGACACATCCCTGATGAGGTGTTCCGGGTACATCCCATCCGGAGGAGACCCCGGGGACGACCCAGGACACGCTGGAGAGACTATGTCTCCCAGCTGGCCTCGGAATGCCTCGGCTACGACCAAGACTAACTAAGAATTTGAGAAGGGGGCCAATACTTTTTCATGGCACTCTATTTTTAGGATTCCCTTTGACAATAACCATTTGTAAAATTAAATTAATAAATTATAATATTGTGTGTGTACCATTGCACCTTGAAAGCAAAAATATTTTTTTTTAAAAAGTCATGATGTCCATCCATAGCATACGTTATTTTTATAGTCGTGGTTGGAATTTCTTTTAATACTCACTCGTGACTATCGTGACTGATGAGCGAAAATGTATTCTATAAGTTATCCATAAGGTCATACCAAATATTTTATGATACAGTAGCCAACAAGACACAGGTGACAGTCATCATTTCATACACTGTCTCTTTGCTAGCAAACAATAGAACACTTGCGAGCAGAAAAATACGAACAAAATTAAACTAAAAAAATACATACATGGGGCAGGAAAAATTCTCATGCAATCTTTTACTTTTTTCAAGAAAATTAAAATGACACTATATAAACACAAGCATGAAGCAGAAAAAGTGTCATGCACTCATTTCTTGCTTTACCGGTTCTGGGGGTGCCTTATAGCCCTTTAACTACATCCAGAGAAGGCGAAGAGATATTGAAGAGATATTAAATTACAATCAATCAATAGAGCATCATGCATTTATAGTTTAAGTGTGCAATGAGCAAATTGTGTTATTTTTGGAGAAAATAAAAAAGAAAGGAAGCATACAGTACATTTAAAAACAGACTACTAATAAATATAAATATTAATATTGTGTGATAAGCGTGTGTTGTGTACCTGAAAGCAATGACTTATATTAGTCTTACCTTCAAAGTTGCCTGATTTGCCAGTTTTGTTGTCTGGGTGGAAAATATGAAAATTAACGAGGTACTTTTTTCTAAAATGTTACCACTTCATGAAGAAATGGTAAAACAAAATGTTGGTTTGGAAATGCAGTTTTTACATTCTGTTATCTTACATTGTCTTTTGCAATGGAAGCAAACTTGGTGGCCCCAACAGTAAAATTACTCCAACCCTGCAAAACAAAAAGAAAGAAGGATAACTGAAAATCTGTTGAAGTTGCCACACACAGAGCGACGCAGCTGGACCCGACTGAACTGTGCGTGGTTTGGCAACTGGCCGTATTAGGGGGTTCTGTACCCCATACTCCCGAAGCACCCCCCACAGGACTCCCCAAGGGACACGGTCGACTGCCTTTTCCAAGTCCACAAAACGTAAGTAGACTGGTTCTTCCATGAGTGACCGATCAGTTGGCCACTGGTTTTGCCGCGATTGAATCCAGGAGCAACTTCACAGATTAGAGCAAATCAAAATACACAAGATTTCACTCATGCTAACAATACAGTTCTGGGTTTAAGTGAGTGAGAGACAGAACGGCCACTTAGCTGTCCCAAAGTCATTTAAATACAGTATGTAAAGTATCAAATATTGTGTTTTATAACAATCCCAAACTATATTTATAATTTCTATTGTGCCTGTGCAAGAAAAAGCGAAGAAAATGTACATGCGCGGAAGGTTGAAATGAATGGGAATGAGCGAGACTTTTTACAAATATCCACACTCTGGCTTTTATTCTCACCCACATCCACTCCCTATCAACCCGTTATTCTTTAACTATTAATCCATCTTTCTATGGTGTAATACTGTGATGAAGTACAACCCCAATTCCAATGAAGTTGGGACGTTGTGTTAAAAATCAATAAAAACAGAATACAATGATTTGCAAATCATGTTCAACCTATATTTAATTTAATACACTACAAAGACAAGATATTTAATGTTCAAACTGATCAACTTTATTGTTTTTAGCAAATAATCATTAACTTAGAATTTTATGGCCACAACACATTCCAAAAAACCTGGGACAGGGTCATGTTTACCACTCTGTTACATTACCTTTTCTTTTAACAACATTCAATAAACGTTTGGGAACTGAGGACACCAATTGTTGAAGCTTTGTAGGTGGAATTCTTTCCCATTTTTGGTTGATGTACAGCATTAATTGACAACTCTAAATTGCCCGTAGGTGTGAATGTGAGTGCGAATGGTTGTTTGTTTGTGTGTGCCCTGCGATTGGCTGGCAACCAGTTCAGGGTGTACCCCGCCTCCTGCCCGATGATAGCTGGGATAGGGTCCAGCACGCCCGCGACCCTAGTGAGGAGAAGCGGCTCGGAAAATGGATGGATGGAATAACGTTTATCAGTTTGAACATTAAACATCTTGTCTTTGTAGTGTATTCAATTAAATTTCGGTTGAACATGATTTGCAAATCATTATATTCCGTTTTTATTCATGTTTAACACAACGTCCCAACTTCATTGGAATTGGGGTTGTATATTAAAAGGCTGATTAGACTTTGTGCTTTAGTTCATGGAAGCCATTTACTAAAATCAGAGTGAGTCAGCAACTCATTTTTGTAGTTGTTGCAATGATCCAGTCCAATCGAGTTCCAACACATCGTGCACTGTGAAGCAGGCATGACAGTCAAAGAAAATGTAACTGTTTATAATGGGTCTTACTGAATAAATGGAGGACATAGCATTGTTTATGAAGTCATCCTCCTTTTTCTCTGGGGTTACGGTGTTGCCAAAGCCAACATAGCGGTTCTCTTGATTCCCACTGTAACCGCCTCCACTGAAGAAGAAGAGTTTGAACAAAGAAATAAACTTAAAAAATAAAACAACCAATGATCAGGAAGATCAAGTTATTACCTCTGATAAGAGTTAACGTCATCACTCAACCAGTCTTCGAAAGCTTTATCACCAGATGTGGCAGAGTTTGCGCCAGATCCCCCGGATCTGTGGCGCACAATCACTGCATTAATGACTATTAATTTGCTGGATCATATATTAACTTCCATTCAGTCTTACCGATGGGAGGATGAAAGGCTGCTTTTGGGTTGGGGTGATGTCCAATTTTTGGCAGAAGAAGTTTCAATAGACCACTCCTTCCCCTCTGCTTCAGCGGCAACCTGACACATACAATATTAAAGATGATGAACAAGAGAATGGGGATTTTTATGTTTAATGACGACATCAAATATGAATTACAGTTAAGACAACAATGATTTATACCATGGCCAAATGTTTAGCTCAAGTGTGAGAATGGATATCTTAAGGCTGGAAATGTCAAGAAATTGACAAAAGACTAAGAAGTTGTGTTACAGATATTTTTCTCATTATCATTATTTAGTTTTACATACCCTAATCTACAAATTTTTTTGGGAAACAATGATTTGACCCATTGCCTATGTACCTGTATATGTAAATGAGATATAACCGTGTCAAAATGTAAAAAAAATAAAAATTGTGAATGTTCATATATTCTAACCTCATTTCTTATAGTCTTATACCATGTTCCTGTTTTTAAGATACCCATTACACAAAGAAAACTGTACATTAACCCATAATTTGGTGAGAGTATGAATCATTTTGTGCTTAATTGTAATAACTGGGAACGGGGATCCTTAACCAGGCCACAGCTGGCTGGCACAGCTCACCTTGTCCCTGAAGAGCGCAGCAGCTCGACTGTTATACTTTTCCTGTAAGGTCCAGTTGGGATTGTAATCATCTTGGAGCTCGAGAAACAAACGGAATTTGCCATTCCCTCCTGCTTTCATCTTCTCAAGCTCAATATCCTTCCACTTGTCCATGGTGACAGAACGTACAAAACTGCAAATAGAACAGAAATGGTTCACCAGACCGCCGCCACCACCACAAATGTTAAGCAATTTTTTAGAGAACAACAAAAAGGAAACCGCTTTTGGTAATCATTCACATTTTAATGTGATGTTATTAAATATTACGTGAAATGCATTACCATCATTTAAGGATCTGTCGATTCAAGACTGATAACTCATTAATTGAGTTCAAGGTCCGATGGCTGCTGTTCTGATCGCTCAAAACACATGACATAAGACTGGGGAACAATTTGAAAAACATTTTCTGTTGAGTTAATTTTTATGCTGATTAAAACTAAAATTGCCATGCTGATTCAAAAATTGCAGTCAGTTTTTTTCTAGCACGTCAAGTTTATCCTCCAGATAAGCAAAATTCCACTGAATAGCTGTAGTAAGACTTGCCAGCTGATTACGATTGGACTCATCTACAGCTACATGGCAACTTGTTAGTGGAGTCACAATTGAGACAGTGCGGTGAGGTGTGTGTGCAGCTCCCAATAGGTCAGTACTATCAATATCTGCATACATATAGCTAGCATAGTAGGAATTAAGAGGATTTGTGCTTGGTTTTCTCTTAACCTTGTAACCATGGGCATACCGTTGTAAGTTATTTTTCGTTTTATGCTGTTTTTTTAGTTTTCAAAGCTTGTAACTATTCCATCTTAGTGTTTTATTTACTAAGATACATACATTTTTCATATTTTTTCAGAAAACGGGGATCCGATAGTTAAAAAACATCACGTGATAGAGAAAAACTGAGCTCAGTTTTGGATTCAGCACCCAAAAAATAGTTAAAAACAGCTGTCAGACCTAACTCAACAAAAATTGTGTTCCCCATTGTAATTTTTCTTTACCTGAGATGTACCCCCAAGCCTCTGTGTTTTCCAGAGCATTCCAGACATATCCAAATCCCATAGGTCACACTGACCCACTGAGGGTTGAAGGCCCCACACTCAAAGCACAGCTGTGAAGAATAAAGCAAGATGCATTATATTAGGAATATAGTATCTATTTTTAGCATTATTACGAAATATGCTTTTAGAATTTGCAGACACATTATTAATTTATTCTTACCCCTGCATTATCTGGTTTGGTCCCCTAGGGCAGTGGTTCCCAAAGTGGGTGGCGCGCCCCTTAGGGGGGGCTCAGAGCAATTGCAAGGGGGTGCAGGACGGATGAATTAAGGAAAACATTGTATTAATAGCAATGTTTTTTTATTGGAAAAAAAAACTAAACCTGTTACACTGAACATAATTACACAGTTAAGGTGCTTGGAAACAGTTACACTTATTACAACCTGCAGTTTATGGCAGTTCACTTTTTCAAAAAACAGTGAGGTTTGTATTAATTACATTGTAATAAGTCCATTGCAGTTTATTTTACACAATTATTACAACCCCAATACCAATGAAGTTGGGACGTTGTGTTAAACAAATAAAAACAGAATACAATGCTTTGCAAATCATGTTCAACCTATATTTATTGACTACACTACAAAGACAAGATATTTAATGTTCAAACTGATAAACTTTATTGTTTTTAGCAAATAATCATTAACTTAGAATTTTATGGCTACAACACGTTCCAAAAAAGCTGGGACAGGGTCATGTTTACCACTGTGTTACATCACCTTTTCTTTTAACAACATTCAATAAACGTTTGGGAACTGAGGACACTAATTGTTGAAGCTTTGTAGGTGGCATTCTTTCCCATTCTTGCTTGATGTACAGCTTCAGCTGTTCAACAGCCCTGGGTCTCTTGTTGTCGTATTTTACGCTTCATAATGGGCCACACATTTTCAATGGGAGACGGGTCTGGACTGCAGGCGGGCCAGTCTAGTACCCACACGCTTTTACTACGAAGCCACGCTGTTGTAACACGTGCAGAATGCAGTTTGGCATTGTCTTGCTGAAATAAGCAGGGGCATCCAATGAAAAAGACATTGCTTGGATGGCAGCATATGTTTCTTCAAAACCTGTATGTACCTTTCAGCATTAATGGTGCCTTCACAGATGTGTAAGTTACCCATGCCATTGGCACTAACACAGCCCCATACCATCACAGATGCTGGCTTTTGAACTTTGCGTTCATAACAGTCCGGATGGTTCTTTTCCTCTTTGGACCGGAGGGCACGACATCCACAATTTCCAAAAACAATTTGAAATGTGGACTCGTCGGACCACAGAACACTTTTCCACTCCGCATTAGTCCATCTTAGGTGAGCTCGGGCCCAGAAAAGTCAGCGGCGTTTCTGGGCGTCATTGATAAATGGCTTATGCTTTGCCTAGTAGAGTTTCAAGTTGCACTTACTGATGTAGCGCCGAACTGTATTTATTGACATTGGTTTTCTGAAGTGTTCCTGAGCCCATGTGGTGATATCCTTTACACATTGATGTCGGTTTTTGATGCAGTGCTGCCTGAGGGATTGAAGGTCACGGGCATTCAATGTTGGTTTTCGGCCTTGCCGCTTACATGCAGTGATTTCTCAGAACCTTTTGATGATATTATGGACCATAGATCAGAATCAGAATCATCTTTATTTGCCAAGTATGTCCAAAACACACAAGGAATTTGTCTCCGGTAGTTGGAGCCGCTCTAGTACAACAAACAGTCAATTTACAGAACACTTTGGGGACATAAAGACATTGACAAAAAACAATTGTGCAAAAAGATGCAGAGTCCTCTAGCACTTAGAGCAGTTCGAACGACTAATATTGCAATAGTCCGGTGCAATGACCATTGTGCAAAGGGCGCTGAGACTTCAAGGAGTGTATGCGGTTTAAAGTGACGAGTAGTGCGATCATCTGGGACAATGTTGGTTGTGCAAATGTTACAGATACTCCTCAGTCAGTGTGCAAATGGAGCAGATGCTACTCTGGCATGAGTGGCCAGTATATGCAAATAGTGCAGCATGGCGAGACAACTACAGTGAGTGCACGAGTAATACATAATTGGCCCCACAGAAATGTGACAACGAACTCAAGTCAAAAAATTGCCAGCTTGTTGTAATGGAATTATAGGTTAGGTGTTTAAGAAGTTGATCGCAAGAGGGAAGAAGCTGTTGGAATGTCTACTAGTTCTAGTTTGCGTTGATCGGTAGCGCCTACCTGAGGGAAGGAGCTGGAAGAGCTGGTGACCGGGGTGCAGACGGTCCGAGAGGATTTTGCACGCCCTTGTCTTAGTTCTGGCAGCGTGCAAGTCCTCAATGGTGGGTAGGGGGGTACCGACAATCCTTTCAGCAGTTTTGATTGTCCGTTGCAGTCGGAGTTTGTCCTTTTTTTTGTTGTTGTTGAAATCCCTAAATTCCTTCCAATTGTACGTTGAGGAACATTGTCCTTAAACTGTTCAACTATTTTCTCACGCACTTGTTCACAAAGAGGTGAACCTCGTCCCATCTTTGCTTGTGAATGACTGAGCAATTCAGGGAAGCTCCTTTTATACCCAATCATGGCACCCACCTGTTCCCAATTCGCCTGTTCACCTGTGGGATGTTCCAAACAGGTGTTTGATGAGCATTCCTCAACTTTCTCAGTCTTTTTTGCCACCTGTCCCAGCTTTTATGGAAAAGTGTTACAGTCATAAAATTCTAAATTAATGATTATTTGCAAAAAAACAATAAAGTTTATCAGTTTGAACATTAAATATCTTGTCTTTGTAGTGTATTCAATTTGATATAGGTTGAAGATGATTTGCAAATCATTGTATTCTGTCCCAACTTTACCGGAATTGGGGTTGTACAATGTGTGAAATAAACTGCAATGGACTCTGAAAATAAAATGTGTATGTTTTCTTTGATTGATGAAAATTTCTTATGAACCAAAGGGGGGGGACGTTTGGGAACCACTGCCCTCGGGAAAGCAGGACTGTTTTTTTTAATCTATTTTTAATTGTGACAAAGAAAGGAAGGAAATTGTCAACTAAAAAGCCCCCTGTTCAATGACGTGAAACAGCCGTTGCTATAACAAAAAATTACTTGATACTTAATTGAACTGGACCCAGTTCCATCTGAAGGGGGGGGGGTTATTATTATATTATTTAGTGCTATGGAGTGCCTCCTAACAATGTAATTCTAGCACTGTCACTATAAAAGCTGCATGTGCTGCATTCAGTTCATGTGCAGAATTTATAATTGCTTTCATTTTTGGTATTTTTTTTATTGGATCAACACAAATCAAGAAACAGTAGTTACTGAAGATACTATGTTGGGTTGCTCTGTGGACTTACATTATTTTCATCTTGTGTTCTCACTTCCTTCAAAACTCTTCTGGTTCTTGGACTTGCCATGATGATTCACTGAAGGCAAATGTTTTAGTTAGACAAAGTTTTATGAGAGCGTTAATACTGTATCTAAGGGTGAAAATAACTTTAAAATGTGGAGAGGCTTCTCCAGTGTGCTGAGGGATATTATTTAGAGCTATGGAGTGCCTCCGAACATTGTGCCTAAATGCTTGATGTTTTTTTTGTTCGTGCATAAGAATGCAATACATAGTACTATTACTAGTAGTACAGTACATAAAAAGGGTAGCAATTTACCAATGTGCATTTGATTGTCCTATTTTAACTTAGATCATCACAACATGTTAGTTCTAAACGTTTAAGGACATGGCACTTGTCATGAAGTGTTGCTCAATAAATGGATGGACAATACTGGATGTGATTTAACACGATGACTAAAACACCGCAAAGGCTAAGTTAGCCGCCGAGCTAGCAAGCGAAACTAACTCTTACCTGTTTGCTTGGCGAGCAAAAAAAAAAAAAAACACACCGTTGTCAGACGATGCGCTAGAAACACCCTACAAACGTTTTCTGTCGTGACGTAAAGCAAGTGTGAAGAGGTGACTTTCTGGAGCTGTCAGGCCGACAAAAATTGAGAAAATGGACTGCTGCTGTGTCAAACACCGGC
Organism: Phycodurus eques; assembly: GCF_024500275.1. Lineage (NCBI taxonomy): Eukaryota > Metazoa > Chordata > Actinopteri > Syngnathiformes > Syngnathidae > Phycodurus > Phycodurus eques. The sequence goes on from NC_084534.1 coordinate 14,426,942, forward strand.
AGCCATGTTCCTGTTTGCATACGTGGGCAGTGCAATGCATCATGGGATTTCTTATTTCTTCCACACTACGGTGAACGCTGATCCTCAGACCGAATATCACGTTAAAATTGCTAACGACACATTAATACAGTGAGGTTTATCGATGTGTGAATTTGTCTTTTTTCAATATATTTACACATCAGTGTGCAACAGGAAATTATCAAAAAGTCATTTATGATTTGTTGCATTAATTTAGCTGTTTCCCCCCTAAATGTGGTGAGTTGAAATGTATTACTTAGTTTTCTAGTTCTCATTCATGAATAATAAATTTATTTGTTAATTTAATAAACTTTATAAAGTATAAACAGAGGTGGGTAGCAACGCACTACATTTACTCTGTTTCATTCATTTAAGTAACATTTTTGAAAATTTTAACTTGTCAGAGTAGTTTTAATGAAGTATACTTTGCACTTTTACTTGAATATTTATGTTAAGAAGAAACATTACAATAACAATAATCGACATGCCGCTCGCTACTTTCATTGATCAATAATTGCGTGCGCGATCTATTTTATACTTTCGTTTGGACATCAGGTGCCGTTGCTCCAATCCACCGTAATTACCACAGTGATGTTTGACTCAAGTTCACCAATGAAATGACACAAGAAAGTCACGTGTCCGTACACAAAGTCTTCTATTGGACTTTGCGGGACAATCAAAGTGAGTCGTGACTCGTGTTTACATTACAGACTACGAAAAACAACAGTTTTAACATGCAGTGTAGTTTTGTCACTGCCCAAACTTGGATATTTCAGCCCACTTCTAACTTGAGAAAAAACCTTGCAGTAAGTTGCAGATGTTTTTGCTGTTGTTTTGGCTGTGTATATGGCAACATTAGCACTATTTTATGATCACAAGTAACTGTAAAGCATGCATCTTCTCTGGTACGTTCTGTGCTCTCTCTCTCTCTCTCTCTCTCTCTCTCTCTCTCTCTATCTATCGCTCTCTCTCTCTCTCTTTCTCTCTCTTTCTCTGACACACACACACACACTTGATCAATAAGTGGACAGCAAACAGCTTCTTCATTCAGTCATTTCAGTGGATAAGCCAAATAATTTTTCTGTAAAGCCCTATGCAGCTGTTGTTGTTTTTTTCCACTTAAAAATTGAAATGGTGGCAGCCATGTGTGGACTCCCATTGAACATGAGTTTGAATGTGATCTGTTACTTCTGAACACAGCCACATGCCAGTTATAAGAGGGAGTGCATCCTTGTGCAGCCAGATTTATTTTAATTTATTTTATTCAAGCTTTATTGAACCAGGTAAAAGACCAGTTATAACAGAATCAATCACATTCAAGTTTAATCCAGTTGTTTATTTTCACCTCCCCTCTCAAAAAGATACAAAAATAAATCAGTTGTCTAGGTCACATTAATGATGGAATTTTCTTTCAATGATTTATCTTTGTCAAAATTCTTTTACAATACAAAAACCTGACAATTGAACAGGGATCTATATACTTTTTATATCCACTGCAGCCTTGTTCCTATTTTTGTCATCTCTGCCTGGTGAGCCTATTGTGCTGTTTAACAAGTGGAAAAAATATCATATAAGACCATTTGCCAAAAAATAAAAATTAAAATATTTTATTTAATTTTTTAAATTGATTGTGTTCAGCATTATCTGAATTTGCATTGATATTTTATTCAGATATTTAACAAAAATTGTATTCAATATGATGTTTATGGGTGGCACGGTGGCCGACTGGTTAGCCTCACAGTTCTAAGGAATTTGGTTCAATCTCCGGCCCCGCCTGTGTGGAGTTTACATGTTCTCTCCGTGCCTGCGTGGGTTTTCTCCGGGCACTCCGGATTCCTCCCACATCTCAAAAACATGCATGAATTGAAGACTCTAAATTGCCCATAGGTGTGACTGTGAGTGTGAATGGTTGTTTGTTTATATGTGCCCTGCGATTGGCTGGCAACCAGTTCAGGGTGTACCCCGCCTCCTGCCCGATGACAGCTGGGATAGGCTCCAGCACGCCCGCGACCCTAGTGAGGAGAAGCGGCTCAGAAAATGGATGGTTAATTGATTTACTCAATTGAGCATTCTATTAATTTTTTTTTTATTGTGACACAGCAGGATACGACCGAAGGTTTTGCTTATGAGGGTTTAAAGTGCAGTCCCTTGGGTTGATGCAATGTTAAATAACCTGTCCCCTACATGGAGCAGTGCTCTTTAACCGTTATTAGCTGTTCTTATCTGATAAAATTGAGTATAAAAGGAGGTACTAGTCCAAGAGAGCGAGTAAGAGAACAGACCGTTATTAGTGCAAGTAACCATGAATGCGTCAACAAGTTTACGAGTGCGTCTGCCAGCGTTGGTGTTCGTGTTGGAAGTCGTCATCCTGACTCTATATGCTGTCTTTGTCACATATGACGACAATGCCAATGCCAAGCTGCAAAACAATGAGACCAACCCGATGGACAACGCCGTGTATCGCGACTACCCTTACTTCGCTGACGTCCAGGTGATGATCTTCGTAGGCTTCGGTTGCCTGCTGGCCTTCTGCCGATTCTACGGCTTCAGCGGAATGGTCTTCAACTTTCTTACGGCCACCTTTGCAATCCAGTGGGCGATCATCATCCAAGGCTTCTTCCAGTTTTACCACGATGGTAGAATTCACCTGGGTGTCATCAACTTGCTGTATGCAGAGTTTGCGTGCGCTGTGGTGCTCATCTCCTTTGGGGCTGTGCTTGGGAAGACCAGTCCGGTGCAGCTCCTGGTGATGGCTCTGCTGGAGATCCCCGTGTTTGCTGTGACAGAGTGGGCTGTATTGAAATACATCCGAATCAATGATGCTGGTGGCAGTATTCTTATTCACTTGTTTGCCTGCTACTTCGGCCTAGGCGTGACATTTGTGCTCTACCGCCCAGTCCTCAATAGTGGGCACCCCAAAGAAATCACAAGTTACCATTCAGATATCCTCTCTACGATGGGAACCTTGTTCCTCTGGGTGTTCTGGCCCTCCTTCAACTCTGCACTCACCTTAAAAGGTGACGATCAACACAGAGCAATCCTGCACACTTTTATCGGTCTGAGCTCGTCCACTCTCACTGCATTCGCACTTTCAGCAGTGTTCACGAAGAGAGGCAAGCTCACAATGGCTGACATCCAGAACGTGACTTTGGCAGGTGGTGTCACAGTTGGAGCGTCAGTGGACATGATGATTTCTCCTTCAGCTGCCTACGCTTTGGGCATTATGGGCTGCACTGCTTGTTTCTTTGGATACAAGTACCTTAGCCCCTTTTTAGCACGGCACATGAAGATCCAGGACCAGTGCGGCATTCACAATCTGCATGGACTCACGGGCCTCATTTCATCCACTGCTGGAATCTGCGCCATCCTGCTGGCAACTGAGGAAACCTACGGACCCAGCATGTACCAGATCTTTTCCCACCGCGCTCCCCCTGAGGGGGATCCAAAGCTCCTTGAGCTTCAGAAGTTGATCCCCGGGTTGAAGCCAGGCTTGGGGCGGACGGCACCAGAGCAGGCTCTGTACCAAGTGGCAGCGGTCTTTTCCACCATTGCAGTTTCTATTGTTGGTGGGATGCTGACTGGTTTGGTGTTGAGGCTGCCGTTTATGGCTTCCCCATCTGATGAGGACTGTTTTGATGATGAAGTGTTTTTTGATATGCCTTCAGATTTTATTGAGATCGAAGCTATGAAGAACTCTATAACCTGCAATGATGTTGATGTCCATAAAAATAAATTATCTCCATGATGTTTACATAAATGTGAGTCATTCCACTTGTGATCTTCTGATAGGTGATTGAATGCTATCAATCATTACGGCTGTTATGTCTATTTATTTAATAAATTTTAAAAAAAGAATGAAGGTGCAGACTCTTTTTTTTTAACAAATACACATAACACAACATATTTTCCAGGTACTAGTCATCAATTTTCAAACTGCACATAATTTTCGATTAATTAATGAGGGATTAGCTTTCATTACTGAATATGTCTACAATAAAACTAAGCAACAGCGCAATGTAGATGTAGTTCTCACAGTTTGAAGGTTGTGTAGCTAATTTTACACAAAAACGTCACTTTAATCATCTGTTACCTATTTCGTTTGATGAACAGTGGCTGCTTATCATCTGCTTCCACAATGTGATACCACTGTGTGAGATAATAAAGTATGCTTTGGCACCAGACCTACAAACTAAAACTGAATGTTAAAAAAAGTGACAATGTACACTGCTCCAAAAAGTCATTGATGAGATTAGTCGTAGAACAATCAGCAAGCTTTTAATAAAAGCCCATGCAAACACTAATCTAATCTGGGAGTGAATTTCCAAAATGTAATGTACTGTGGTATATAATGTTATCTCAGTTACCTTCGTAGCTGGAAGAGTTGTGAAGTAGATACGTTTAAAGATGGTTTAATATAGTTTGCAAGGAGGAACAGCAATCATTCAGCAGAAGTATACAGTGATTGTTCAAAGAAGTGCTTCACAGTTCGAATGACCGGGATTCTAATCTGGCCTCCGGCCTTCATGTGTGGTGTTTGCATGCTTCCCTTGTGCATATGTGGGTTTTCTACAGATACTCAGGCTTCCTCCAACATTCCAAAAACATGAATGTTAGCTTCGTCGAAGACTAAATTGTCTATAGGTGTGAATGTTTGTGAATGGTTGTTTGTCTGTATTTACTCTGCAATTGGTTGGCGACCAGCTCAGGATGTACCCCGCCTCTCGCTCCAGCTGACCCACGAGTCGCCACGACCCTAGTGATGGTAAGTGGAAGAGAAAATAAATGGATGGATTATGATTATGTGACTTTGCCATCGTTATCAGTCAGTATTAGGCAAGTCAGCAAATGTTAGACACACAGTTATGTAACAATGTACAGAAATCAACCAATGATCTACACAAAATAACCATGTGTTTATTGGCTGGACCCAATTGTTACTGTTACTTCCTTCGGTGTGGAATTAGTCACATATCTGACAATCAGCATACGGTATGCTTGTTGCCACTGAGCAAATAATTAATGAGACACTAAATGCTAAAATATAAGGTTTTGTTTATGCCAGAAAAAGGTCATACATTATATATTCAGGGTTCAACAAGTTTATTTTAATTTAGATTCTGACAATGCAACCTTTTATTAAGATGTTTAGTATCCATTATCTGATGGTGTGATATCTATTATGATCAAACTTTATTTACAATTCCACTTCATAACTGTAGTGGAGGGCTGTGAACAAAATCATCCAAATTATCCACACAATGTATGTGGTCAGGCGGCACGGTGGGTGACTGGTTAGAGCATCTACCTCACAGTTCTGAGGACCGGGGTTCAATCCCTGGCCCCGCCTGTGTGGAGTTTGCATGTTCTCCCTGTGCCAGTGTGTTTTTTCTCCAGGTACTACGGTTTCCTCCCACAACCCAAAAACATGCATGGTAGGTTAATTGAAGACTAAATTGCCTGTAGGTGTGAATGTGAGTGCAAATTGTTGTTTGTTTATGTGTGCCCTGCGACTGGCTGGCAACCAGTACAGGCTGTACCCCGCCTCCTGCCGATGATGTCTGGGATAGGCTCCAGCACTCCCGCGACTCTTGTGAGGATAAGCGGCTCAGAAAATGGATGGATGGATGTATGTAGTCAAGCAACAGTAAAGGCAAAGGTTCACCCCCCACACTTACTGAAGCAGTAATAGTTTTAAATAATCAACACAGAAATAATAATAACCTCGCATTTGAAAAAGTTATTACGGTAACCAGTAGAAAATCTTAATAAAATGGTCTCAGGGATGCTGTAAACCATGTAATGTTTGATTTTAGTAAATGGCTTCCATGAACTAAAGCACAAAGTCTAATCACCCTTTTAATATACAACCCCAATTCCAATGAAGTTGGAACATTGAGTTAAACATAAATCAAAACAGGATCCAATGATTTGCAAATCATGTTCAACCTATATTTAATTGAATACACTACAAAGACTAGATATTTCATGTTCAAACTGATAAACGTGATTGTTTTTAGCAAATAATGATGAACTTAGAATTTTATGGCTGCAACACGTTCCAAAAAAAGCCATGGAGAACGACTTCGAGGAAGTTCTGGTCCACCATCCGACGTCTCAGGAGGGGGAAGAAGAAGAATCACCTTTTATTGTCATGAACATGCATGCACACAAAATTTGTTCTCTGCATTTAACCCATCACAGTGAACACATACACATGTTAGTGGAACACACTGGAGCAGGGGGTAGCTGAAGCGCCCAGGGAGCATTTCAGGGTATCAGTGTCTTGCTCAAGGACATCACAGCCATGAGTCCGGGGGACATTGGCGGATGGTCCAGTTGGGGTCTTGAACCTAGGTCCCCCACAGTGGTAGGTGATGATCTTAACCATTGGGCCACAGCTGCCCGATGGTTAAGTGCACCATCAACACTGTGTATAGTGGGGATGGGGCGCTGCTGACCGACTCGGGACGTGAGTCGGTGGGGAGAATACTTCGAAGACAACACAAAACACAAAAATATTGTACAAACAGTATAAAAGATTAAAGAGTAACAACTGTAATAATCTGCAATATAGTGGAACTGTGCAGCAAGAACCGCGATGAGAATTACTGTATATTTATTCCGTGATGATATGTTGCACGGACTCATTGCTCCAGGGCTGGGACTCATTGTTTCCATAACATGTGCATCCTGGGACTCACATAGTCTCAAGTGTAGAATTTTCTATGTATTTAAATTTTACACTTCTCTTCTGCTTATTTTTTCTCTACACATATTCAATAATGAAAGCTGATCACACATTAGTTCATCTCAAATGATGTTTAGTACAAGAATTTATGACAAGTACCAGGAAAATATGTTGTTGTGTATGAGTATGTGTTTAAAAAAAGAGTGCACTTTCATTCTTTTTTAAATATTTTAAATCATTAAACATAACAGCCATAATGATTGATAACATTCAATCACCTATCAGAAGATCACAAGTGGAATGACTCACATTTATTTAAACAATGATAATGAAACATTGCTTGGACCTTTGACTTCATAGAACTAATTTATTTTTATGGACATCAACATCATTGCAGGTTATAGTTAGAGTTTTTGATACCTTCCTATCTTAAAATAATTTAATATCCTTGATAAGAACACTTAATCATCAAAACAGTCCTCTTCAGATGGCTAAAGTCATGAACGCGTCATATCAAAGAACACTTCATCATCACAATAGTCCTCATCAGATGGCTGAAGCCATGAACGGCAGCCTCAAGACCAAACCAGTCAGCAGCCCACCAACAGTAGAAACTGCAATGGTGGAAAAGATCGCAGCCACTTGGTACAGAGCCTGCTCTTGTGCCCTCCGTCCCAAGCCTGGCTTCCACCCAGGGATCAGCTTCTGAAGCTCCAGGAGCTTTGGATCTCCCTCAGGGGGAGCGCAGTGGGAAAAGGTCTGGTACATGCTGGGTCCGTAGGTTTCCTCAGTGGCCAGCAGGATGGGGGTCACGGGTCGTTGGAGCCTATCCCAGTTGACTTCGGGGGACAAATCTAAGGGGTGTAGAAATACTAAACACTAACAATGTGGCACCAATGCAGAAATGTGTTGCTGTGTATTATATTTATATTATATACATGTTGGTTTGGTAGTACCAGTGTTTTTTCCATTGGAGTAAGCTCATTGTAGAGGTCAAAAGACAGGAGCCAATTGCTGCTTTTGCAAAGTGTCATCTGATTCATGTAAGCTAATTAACAAGTATTGAACAAATAATGATTCATAGTTGATGTAAGAGTACAATGTATCAAGTGGTGCATAACTCCAGAATCCCTTTTTTTAATTTTATTTTTTTACAGTAATTTACTGGCAACTATGAAATGTATATAACAGTGCAGAATACCCAGAGGAACAAGGTTCCCATCGTAGAGAGGAGGTGTGAATGTAAGCTAGTGATTTCTTTGGGGTGCCCATTATTGAGGGCTGGGCGGTAGAGCACAAATGTCACGCCTAGGCCCAAGTAGCAGGCAAACAAGTGAATAAGAATACTGCCACCAGCATCATTGATTCGGATGTATTTCAATACAGCCCACTCTGTCACAGCAAACACGGGGATCTCCAGCAGAGCCGTCACCAGGAGCTGCACCGGACTGGTCTTCCCAAGCACAGCACCAAAAGAGATGAGCACCACAGCGCACGCAAACTCTGCATACAGCAAGTTGATGACACCCAAGTGAATTCTACCATCGTGGTAAAACAGGAAGAAGCCTTGGATGATGATTGCAAAGGTGGCCATAAGAAAGTTAAAGACCATTCCACTGAAGCCATAGAATCGGCAGTAGCCCAGCAGGCAACCGAAGCCTACGAAGATCATCACCTGGAAGGTAGCAAAGTAAGGCTAGTCGCGATACACGCTGTTGTCCATCGGGTTGGTCTCATTGTTTTTCAGCTTGGAATTGTCGTCATATGTGACAAAGACAGCATATAGAGTCAGGATGACGACTTCCAACATTTACACCAACGCTGGCAAGACGCACTCATAAATTTGTTGACGCATTCATGGTTACTTCCGCTAACAACAGTCTGCTCTCTTGCACTAATACCTACTTTTATACTCAGTTTTATCACATAAGAACAGCTAATAACAATGGTTAAAGAGAACTGGTCCATGCAGGGAAGGGATTATTTAACAGTGCATCAACCTGGGGGACTGCACTTAATCCCTCATAAGAAGAATCTTCTCTCCTACTGTGTCACAATAAAATATTTTTATAAACCAGTGGTTCTCAAACTTTTTACATGAAGTACCACCTAAAAAAAGACTTAGGGCTCCAAGTACAACCATAATGACCATTACCATACAGTAGTGTAGTCAGCCCAAGTGTTCATCAAAACAAGACAGACGTTTTATTCCTAAAACTATGTCTAATATTGTAAGCCACTGTAAATTATTCAATTTGAACATTAACACTATGCTTAAATGTAAAAACGTTTTTTAAAAAAAGGGTACTTTCATGACACATAAGAGTTACATAAAAATTGTACTTCAATAAATTCATAAAAACCAACAGTTCCTAAATATTTAATGCAAATATGTTGAATTTAAAAGTTAAATACTCTACAACTGAATGTAATTAGGCTGTGATTCTTTCTCATACCACTAGAGGAAGCCTACATACCACTAGTGGTCCTGAAACTATATTTTGAGAATCACTGTTACAGGGAATTGAATTTGTAATATATGACAGTTGTTTTACTTGAGTAAATCAATTAATCACTATGTATTCATTCAGTATAGCATGATTTTAAAAATAAAAATTACATTGTGGCATCACATGAAGTGCTTTCCACACAAAAACGGTTTTAAAACACACACACACACATTCATACACACACACACGACTGAAAAGCGAACGAAGAACAGAGTAAATTAAGAGTTAAGAGTAATTTTTTAAAAATGCAGTTACATCTATCACTATGATCACAGTTAAATACTTGAGTGATAAGAGCAAGAGTAATAAAAATATAGCAAATAAGAAGAAAGATAAATAGAAGACCAAAGGGTGAATGAAGAGCTAAAAAAATCAGACCATTAAACAGATTACGGGCTGCACAGTGGACTACCGGTTAGCACATCTGCCACACAGTTTTAAACTCGGGGGTTCAAATCCAGGCGCCAGCCTTACTGTGTTGAGTTTGTATGTTCTCCCCGTACTTGTGTGGGTTTTCTCCAGGCACTCGTTTCTTCCCACATTCCAACAACGTGCACATTTTCCATAGGTGTGAATGTGAGTGTGAATGGCTGTTTGTCTACATGTGCCCTGCGATTGGCCGGCAACCAGTTCACGTTGTACTCCGCCTCTTGTCCAAAGTCAGCTGGGATAGGCGCCAAATGGTCACTGTTGATAAAATTGTGACGACCATGAGCCTTATCATTTTGGTATCACTCAAAGACTTATTGTCAATAGGGTTGAATATGGTGATTTGCACATTTTTAAAGCTTTCGTAATTTTCTCAGCTCTTATTTAATGTCAATGTGGTGTCAATAGAATGGTATAATACCCTTTTCTGTTACAAACACTTTTGTACACTATTAATCAGTCTGGAGATAACTAACTTTGTGTGGTGTGTTTCATCTTCATGGAGCACACGCTGCCTTCAGTGTCATGACTCACAACTATTCCATAGTTACAAAAGGTAACGTGCAAAAATGAATATACAGATAGGGTTTTCATAAAATTGTTTAAATAAAGAAAAATGGTGCATCTGCAAAGAAATGTCTTTTCATATTCAAATTACCCATTTGACTAAGTTTTTGAATACATTAAGCAGGTCACCAAAAGTATTCTAACAGGTTTACAACATGAAAGAAGAGAGCTTTAGGTTATAGAAGTTACTTGCAGGAAAATTCCACAGTTTAGGATTTTTTTTTTTTTTTTTCAGTTTAGGATTTTCTGTTTTCTTTTTCTGTTGCTTGCTTTTTTTACTAAATATTAATATTTGTATTATTATTATATTTATTAAATATTATAAAAAATATTTGTGTCATGTTTATTGTATTCTGTAGGTAATATACCTTTAGTGGCACCAGGCATTAAAATGAACAAGAAATTGAAGAAACATGGGTGGTCTAATATTTTTTTCCATGACTTTAGATAGAGGCAATGGAAATATTTGTAATTAAACACAAAGTAGTCTGTCTTATTACATTATGTCTTGTAATAAACTGGACATTTCTAATGTGTGGAAACGATATGGAACAGGCAAGGCAGATTTATTTGTATACCACAATTCATAAACAGGCCAATTCACAGCGCATTACAAAAAGACTAGTTAAAAACACACAATTACTACAATTCAAACATAATCGATAAAACGTAATAAGTAGTTAAAATAAAGTAAAAGAGAAGAGTGCAGATAGAACACTTGTAACAGTTGTAATACGCACATCTGAACAGAACTATTTTCAGCCACATACTCTCTCTCTCTCTCTCTCTTTCTCTATTTATCTACCTATATATATATATATATATATATATATATATATATATATATAGCTCTGTCTTGCCCGAGACTCGAACCCACACGACCACAATCTCCCCGTAAAAGAGGCGCGTAGCGCTAACTGCTAGGCTAAAAATAAAAGGCCCTGCTGGCTACATGCCGGCCAGAGCCACTCTTAAAGTAGGAGTGAGGTCTGACTACATAGGTTTGCACAGTGCGAGCTGCTATCCATTATGCATCTGTTACGAGCTCATACTGACTTGGTGTGGTGGTCATGTCATGATTGCATGAGCACCACACCCAGTAGCGTAAGCTAGCAACCAATGTTAGCTAACTTACCTTCAAAATTTTAGGTATGGTGAGATGTAAAACTTGGAATAAATAAATAGCCATTTCAGTAGACGGCGAATGAACTTTGCTCCGCTTGACTTGACCGAAGGTTGACATGTCAACACTGAACGTGGAAGTGCTGCGTGTATAGAGAATGAGCTGCAACAGTTGGAAGTGACGTTGGCTGGCTTGGGGCCCCCCACCTTGGGCACCCTTCGTCCAATCTGATGCATTGAAGAGGAGCCAGTGTGCATGTTAAACTTTGAACACGAGGCAGTGGGTAAAGATTTGTGTGCCCCAGGCCAGAAACACTTCATGGAATCAGACAACAGAGATGAACGAAACAAGATAAATAGAAATAGATTAAATATTCTTTTATTATTAAAAATCTCATTTAATTTTTGTTGTTGTTGTTTTTTTGTTTTGTCTTCAAGGAAAATAATGTGGTTACCAGCTGCCACGGGTTTAGCTGCATAGAACTGAAATACAGTTTCACCACATTTAGCTCTTACTCTGGGCACCACCAGTAGACATGTCCCTGGAAGTCTTGCAGTTGTAGAGGACCAAAATGTCAAAGAGCTACTTGATGAAGTCTATTCTCTGAGTGACAGGAGGACTGTGCAGACCTGATCAGGACTGATATGATCGTACTTCCTGGTTCTAGTCAGGACCCGAGCGGCAACATTCCAGATGTAATGTAGCTTTCTTTCAGCTCAGTAACCTCCATCCATCCATCCATTTTCTGAGCCGCTTCTCCTCACTAGGGTGGCGGGAGTGCTGGAGCCTATCCCGGCTATCATCGGGCGGGGTACACCCTGAACTGGTTGCCAGCCAATTGCAGGGCACATACAAACAAACAACCATTCGCACTCACATTCACACCTACAGGTAATTTAGTCTTCAATTAACCTACCATGCATGTTTTTGGGATGTGGGAGGAAACCGGAGTGCCCGGAGAAAACCCACGCAGGCACGGGGAGAACATGCAAACTCCACACAGGCGGGGCCGGGGATGGAACCCGGGTCCTCAGAACTGTGAGACTGACGCTCTAACCAGTCGGCCACCGTGCCGCTAGCTCAGTAACCTGTTTCTGTTCAATGTGTGGATATGTCTCTCTAAATGTTTTAGCGAACCTTTGATTCTAGCAATGTTTTTGAGATGGTAAAAAGCTGATGATGTTATTGATGTAATGTGATTGTTAAAGTTTAGGTTAGGGGTGAGTCCATTCTTAGCCCTAGATTTGGCAAGTTCGAGCGCAAAAGCTGACAAACGCCATTTAGACGAAACTAGATGACCCTCCTGAGGATAGGCGGTACAGAAAATAGATGGATGGATAGACAGAAATAGAACCATCCGTCCTAGCAGACACGACATCGATCGATGTTGCATTTTCTATCCCTGCAAAACCAAACAACTCCTATGAAAAACTCATCGAGAAAAGAAAAGTTTAATTCCAGAAGCAGAGAAGTGCCGTATGTATTCTATTAAAGATAGTGTCACCTCCATGAAAGCCAATTATGAGCCCATTGCTTATCCTTAGTTACAATTATTAGCTTTAACCTGGAACCACAAATAAAAACCTCAAAATAAATGTACTCAATTCACACACAAAAAAAGTGAGATGACTGGTTTTGCATTTGAACTCCTCATTGCTAACCTGATTTTTAGGTTTGAGGGTAAGAGGATTCAAGGTGCCTGCTGACACTTTCTCTTGACTTTGTGGGCCAAGGACAATGACTTCAGTCTTGTCTGAGTTTAGTGGAAGAAAGTTGTTTTGTATCCAAACAGTGAGCGAGCTGTTGGAAGTGAGAGATGCTATGTCCTTATCAAAGCCATCAGAAAGAGTTTGAAGCAATGATTTATTTCAACATCAACCTAGGATTGTGTGGTGTCAATGACATCACATACATAGGTTATTATTTGGTGGAGAAAAAAATGATATGCCTTGGCAGTTACAGTATATGCCTTAAGACCTGCAATAAAACAATGATCAACAGTGCCATCTGGTGATTGGAGGTTGACGCTTCAAACCTGTCACGGTTCCTCTCCAATATGATTGGCATCGTCTTCTGCACTGTCTGCATTGTTGATGTTTTTGGTGCGCTTCGTTTGCACAGAAGCATACACATCCGACACAGTGGCAGCTGCATGCACGTTTCCTTTGACTTCCTCTCTCAACTCATCCGACTGAAACACAACCGAGTATTGAATCTCAGGAGAGCTGCAAGCAGGCTTGCTCTTAGGGGCCTTCAGGCTCAGGTTGGCATAACAGTCTGTAGTTTTTGACTGAAAAGAGAAAGAAACGAGATCTCACTGTAGTTGCTAGACATTACGTTATTGGTTATTGTGCAGTATTCACACCTATTTGCACTATATTACATTCTACTGTTGTTTACGGTCTAAGGGCAATATTAAATGCTCAGAGCGGGTATCTATATGCACCTTGTGCCAAACTGCTTTTTATTCTTTCTGCAACAGAGGTGTATTGTATTCTTTTCCATTATATTACACGCAGAGTGCTTAATCCTATTTGGGTTTACGGAGCAGTTTTTAATATAAAATTAAATAAACTATAATGTAGATGTGAGTCTACTTCGTTGATTTCTTTTCGAATGTGATTATCCTTAAATTCCTCTATTGTTCTGTTTTTGTACTGTACTGTGGATGATTCGTGTCAAAGCATGTGACGATTATTTTACAGCCTTTTACAACAAAAAAAACCTGTGAGTCAGAGTTTGAGCTCAGTTGATCCTTCAGAGATGAAGAGCTGACTGTCAAGTGTGGAGGATTGATTTCAGAAATTGCAGTCGTACCTGTGGACATACGGATGAAATACTGAAAGCACGTACAAATCCATAATCCAAGAGAAGATTCCCCAGATTCACTTACTAGTTTGCATACAGTTCACATTTCCATATATAGGATTATCTTCCATCTGTTGTGGACGCCGACTAAAACAGCACATAAAAGGAGGTTTCATTCGTTTGCAATCAGGCATTGGACTTTTAGAATTGCAAACATCCTCTATTCTTTGGATCAGGTAAAACGTAAATACCTTCTTCTTATCCTTGACCAACATGTTATTTTCTCTAATGAAGCATACAGAAGAGAAGATCAAATATATATTAGATGACTAAAAATAAATTACTTCAACTGATTTAAAACCCGAAGAAATTGATTACCTGAACAACCTGATTTTGAAAAACAGAAAAAAATATTGCAAGACAACGAGAGTACCAGTAATCCAGTGGGCACCCAGAATAAAGGTGACATGTAAAAAAGGTTGGAACCTGGCAAAAGAGGAAAAAAACTACATTGATTATGAATGATTGGGCAAAACCTTCAAAGATAATTACGTAAATACATATTTTACTTTTCTTTATTATTCATTGGATAGCGTATTGCTAAATGTCTCATTTGTTAAATTGAGCTTTTGCCATTTAAAAAATGAGCAACAATGTGACAACAATGACTCGTGCATTCATCATTACAAACACAAGGCACACTTTGAATATGTTAAGTATAGAGCTAATGAATCTCAACTCATTCATGCATCCACCACTGCAATTTACAATCCCTAAAAACTTTGTAAATTAACACATCTCTCATCGTATATATATATATATATATATATATATATATATATATATATATATATATATATATAAAAAGCAAAAAGACATTTAGATTTTGTAAATATAGAACTGTTGCTACAGATCTTGTATTGTGTAGTGTCAATGGTGTATACTGTATATATATAAATAATATCTATTCCAAGACTTACCATCTGGGATTTTCACAGTGGAAGAGTTTCCCATGGTGATGATTCTCTGATAACAGACAGACAACTCACTCTCTCTCTCTCGCTTTGAATAATGACATACAAGCATTTGTCGTTTTAGGTGGCTTCCCATCCAAGAGAGAGAAAAAAAGAAACCGTTACATGCGCAGGATGTGTGCTTTTTGCAGTAAAACCACAGACTGAGAATAACATCATGTCAACAACTTGTAATGCATGAGTCTAAAAATAATAATTTACAAGATCAAGAAAGAGGTACAGAAAAAAAGCTTTAAAAAACAATGTCTTTTAGCAGAACCTGCTCAGAAAGATATTGTATAATTTGATAATTAATGCTATCCAAGGTTGACAGCCAGGAAGGTTACAACAGGAAACATAAACCAGAAGACGTGCCACTGTAAATGTTGTTCTGAATGCAATTGTTGGTTAATTTAGTTGTACTGGCGTGATACAAGGCCGGCACGGTGATCAAGTGTGCCGCCGCACAGTTCTGAGGTTGGGGGTTCAAATCCGGGCTCTGGCCTTCCTGTATGGAGTTTGAATTTGAATGCTCACCTTGTTCTTGCATGCGTTTACCCTAACCCTCCCACATTCCAAAAGCATGTATGTTAGGTCCATTGAAGACTTAGGTGTAAATGTGAGTGTGAATGGTTGTTTGTCTCTACGCGCTGGCGACCAGTCCAGGGTGTACCTCGCCTCTCACCCGAAAGTCAGCTGTCAGGCTCCAGCTCACCTGCTACCCGAATGAAGATACAGAGCCAATTCAGGCAGTGAGAGGCCCCGCCCACATCGCTTCCAAGGAGAGCCAATGGGCGGGTCTAACTGCTCTTTAGCCACGCCCCCCTCACATGCTTCTTCCCACTTTTCTGCAGAAAGCTGATGTGTAACTAACTTCAGTGTTCCACGCTGCAAAAATGTTCGCTTTTGGATCAAAAGTGCTGCTGCTGCTCCTCCTGGCCTTCCCCAGCGGCTTGATATCCACGGGTAAGGTATTTTCAGACTGCACGTTGCTGTGTTTGTTTTGTATTGTTAAAAGGCGCATGGGACAGCCACACATATCGACGTGGCATCTTTCCCACGAGAAGATGTGGAGCCAGTCGGCTGTGCACATTACCAAATACTTTTCGTCGCTATTTGAAACCGTAAACTTCATGGACATTGATCGTATACAATCAAAGCGCACATTTGCTCGTTTGGAATGAATGAAGGTTACCGCCGTCTGTTAGCGTAAAACAGGAGGATTTATCGCATACGTGGTCACGACGAGTGGAATTTATTCGCCAGTAGCCAGCCAGATGTTGTTGTTTTTGTTTTTTTTTAAAGTTCGTCTGTTTAAACTTAAAGTGTGTGGATGTGGCAACACTCTCACTCCTCACGCCTGATGGGACACGTCACCATAGATGACACGCGAACTTGTATTTGGAGAGTTTATGACGTCATAGGTCAAGCCGCCCTATTCTGCCACTTTCCAAATGTCCCAAAAGAATACCCGAAATGGGAATTTGCCAAAATAATGTACTGCATTTCTAAAGTGGATTAAACGGTTTTATGCAATCTCATTGCGTTTTCTACAGATTTTCTTTTCCGCTTGGAAACCGATTTTCTCTTGTGGTGCAAATAATCTCTGCAGAAACATCCGAGAATTACGGAAGCGTATTGCATTCACTTGGATTAAAAAAAAAAAAAAAAACTCCTGTTTTTCTGAGTAATTTTTTTGAGGGCTTTTTTTTTTGCAATATTTTTTTCTGTTTTTCTGAGTATTTTTTTCTGTTTTCTTTCTGACTAATTATTTTTCTCAGTTTTTCTGTCCAAGTTTTCCCTCTTGTTTTTCTGAGTAATTTCAACCCCCACCCCTGTCCCTGTTTTTCTGACTATTTTTTTCTGCTTTTCTAACTATTTTCTTTCTAATGACTAATAACAATAACATCGATGTGACGCGGACAGGAGTATCTCCCAGTGTCTTAAACCCATATAAAAATAAAACTTGATCAAACTGAATAAGCCGGTCATGTTGCTTACTATGGAGTCCGCAAAGAGTCACTTGCAGTTCGCAGGGTCTCTCTCGCATGAGTTCAATGTGTCCCGATAACTCAGAAAAAATTTAGTCAGAAAAAAATAGTCTGAAAAACGGTAGTGGGTGGGGGGGGGGGGGTGTAATTACTCAGAAAAACAGGAAAAAAATTACTCAGAAAACCAGGACATTTTTTTTTATTATATTGACTTTTATTTTTATTTTTTAAGAATTATTGATGAATGGGGTCACTGTGGTGTAATGGTTTACTCTCCCAATTTCCATGCAGGTAGAGTGGGTTCGGTTTCCACTCCGTGACGGTGTGAGTGTGAAAGCTTGTCTATCTGTAAATGTGCCCTGTGACTGACTGGCGACTTGTCCAGTGTGTAGTCCACCTTTCGCCCGAAGTCCGCTAGGCTATGCTCCAGCTCCCCCTAACCCTGAAGAGGATAAGCGCTATAGAAAATGGATTGAACGCATAACCAACAATGGATGATGATCACAATGAATTGCTCTTGTGGGGAATCCTTCAACAAAGAATCCTTCTCCTCTTTTATAAATGTTATTGTCGTGCAGGCCGAGTGTCCGCCAGCACCGATTCCGCTGAGGACATTGACCCAGATGCATCTGTTGATGAGGAGGAAGAAGATGATGAAGAAGAGATGCCAGGAGAGGAAGATCAGATCCAAAGCTCGGTATGTAGTTTAAACAAAAGTCCAAATTGAGCAATATTATTTTCCAATGAAGCTCTAATGTCATGTTGTGTTGTATGTAAGGAAGGAGACGATGACGATGACTCTGACGATGAAGATAAGTTGTTAGCGTCTCACTCTGATGCCGACACAACCATCGTCTTCACGACAGGAGAAGGTGAGTCTGATTTTGGCTGAGACTATCTGCCTTTTTTGGTTCATCATTGCACTCAATGCTCATCTCCTTGTATGAATACTCCAATGATACTTTAGAGTTTCCTGCCAATGAAATCGTGAGGTTCCTGGTGGGTTTCACCAACAAGGGCAGTCAGGATTTCACCGTCGAGTCCTTGGAGGCCTCCTTCCGTTACCCCCAGGACTTCCAATTCTACATTCAGAATGTAAGTCAATTCTGAAACAGAACCACCATCAAACACCACAGCACTTTTCACATTGCAAAGCCGGTCTATCTGAATTGTTTATACCTTTCTGTGAATTACACTGTGCTCATTAATACTGTGTATATGCTCTCACCGGTGAGAAATACACAGTAGGTACCTTACACAATCTAATGTGAGACAATATAAGAGTTGTATCCAAAAATGTGCCTTTACAAAGGCAATAATGCTCTGTATTCAGTCGTGTTTGTAACATGGGATTGTAGTTTACTGGGATGTAAACCTGTAGCGCATCATACTAAGATGTGTTCGAATCATCCTCTAGTATGATTCACTGCAGCTTTACACTATTGTAAACTTCTATCACAATAAATAATCTGTTGCATTAATACCTCTCAATCCAAAATCATTATAATGTACAGTTGTAACTAAAGGGGTGTTTTCTCATGAGGGAATTATTAAATTTCCTTGTGTACCAATAGGGAAAATTAATTATTATTCTTTCAAACTATTTTTATTAATGAAATGGGAGAATCTCTCCTTGAATGTTCTGACCTCCTCTTTTAATGACAACAAAATAATGGTGCTGAATAGTGGATGTGCTGGAGCTCAACTTCCTGTACTATTTTGTTCTTTTTTTAGACAGAAAAATAGTTGAGACTGAATCGGCCACTCCATTTTTTCCACAAATACTTCAATACACAATCAACAATTAATATTGCATAATAGAATTCTTCACGATCAATGACGCTCTTATTGCCTAGACCTAGTTCTCATGCAACAAATAATTGAGCTACTGATGAGTTTTGCTTCTTGACAAAGGAACAAGACACCTCTCAATAACTTTAATTTCATATGTTTGTGTAGTTCACAGCTTTGCCTTTGAGCACAGTGGTTCATCCGGGCACGCAGGCCTCCTTCGAGTACTCCTTCATCCCAGCTCAGCCCATGGCCGGTCGTCCTTTTGGTCTCGTTATCCTCCTCAACTATCATGACACTGAGGTTAGAGAGTACAGTATCTATTTGTCACTTGAGTCCATTGATTCCTATTCCAATCAAAGTTATTTATGTTACTTGTGTGAAGATGTTTTTTTTTTTTTTTTTAAAGATGCTTCGGATACTGTATACTTTACACAACTTTGTAAAGTTTGTTCAAGTTAAGTTCCAAAGATACTAGTACAGGTATCAAAATAAATTATCCTCTAAGCCTTGACAGGTGTATTTATCTATTAATTCTTTGTCGTTTTTGTTCATTTGTATTAATTATTTATGCACTGATGACCACATCATCGCAAAATTCTATGAAATTGCTAATTGCTTCTATTGGTTGTTTGCAAATGTCGTTCAGGGCAATGTGTTTCAGACTGCTATTTACAACCAGACTGTCAACATCATTGAAAAAGAAGAAGGACTGGATGGTGAAACGTAAGACATTCTTTCTTGACCTATTCTGTAGATATGTTTTTGTTTAATTTCCAAAGAAATTATGCTCCCTCGCCTTATTTTTGCATCTCGGCCTCATGTAAACAACTCATAAGTATTTCCCACCTAATGCCCACAGAGCCATTTCCCATAGGCATAGTGACAGACAGAACAAATAAATGCTGTTCTATTTGATGGCAGGACGTACATACAGTAATTAATGTATCCACTTTTTGTCACATTTTTGTTTGTTGGTGTGCCGTGAGAGTTTTCAATTGTGCCTTGGCTCCATAAAGGTTGGAAATCACTGCACTAGACCAATGGACACACATCAATTATTATAATGTAATAATGTAATGTTATCTTGCAGAGTGTTTATGTACATCTTCCTTACCGGGCTGGTGGTGCTGATGCTCTTTGCGATGTACCAGGTCCTGGAGTCTAGGACGGTAGGTGTTTTAAATTGGCTATGAAATGGAGCTTTGATAGTTGAAAACAATCCCTTCAGAAATGCTGGTCAACTTCTGATTTGTTCAGATTTGGAACCTATATTTCCCATAGGCAAGTTTTTACAAGTGTAAAAACAAGTTAGCCACTGTTAAAACCCTTGAATATTTACCTGAACACTAATGGCAAATGAGATTTAGTGTGGTGTTAATCCTTTAAGGCGCCCTGGTTAAAACTACAAAGTTTTGTGCAACTTTGGAAGCATATTCTCCTTGGGAATTTTAGACAAATTCAGAGGTTCCGCAGTGTATTCTATTCCTTTATTTGTCTCCTTGCTAACAGAAATGCATCGGAATTCAAAATGAGGAAGGTTCTCAATATTGTTTTCAGAAAAAGAGAATGTCAGTAAAGTTAGAGAAAGGGACTGGCGGGATGAGCGATGTGGACATCAGTTGGATTCCTCAGGAGACTCTCAATGCCATAAGTAGGTTCTTTTTAAAGAAATCTCCAACCATAACATGTAATTGAAGAATGTAATCTAGCTTGCCAGTTTGCAGTGACATTGATTTCACAAATTTGTGTTTTCCATCTTACAGATAAGGCTTCCCCTAAAACATCACCACGGAAACGGACCAAGCGGGCAGCTGGAGCGGATCAATAAAGCTTCTGCTTTCCGTCCGGTCAACATGAAGTCCATGAGGATTTCAAAGCCCATTTCCTCCCACATGTCTCATGCGTGACGAATAGCAGTATTTGGACTTCAATTTCTGCTCTGCTGCTCTTCAGTTGCCACTTTGGCACTTGCCGTACAGAGCTGTTGGTCATTTTGGTTTTTGTTGTAACAGTATGATTGTTTGTGTGTGAATGTCAGAGACTGGACAGGATATGGGTATACATTAATGCATCTTCTCATGAGAATGCTGTGAAGTTATCATTATGAAACAAATTAATCCTCACTACACTATGTGCCTTATCTGTGTGTCCCATTTCACAGGACTCCACAAAGACCCAAAGTTAGGATTACAATTAGAATCTTTATTGTCATTGCACAGTGTAAAACAAAATTGAAGAATTGAGAAATTACATACAATAGTGATTATACCCAAAAAAAAAAAAAACATTTATAAAAATATATACATTTTCCCCTTAAAGTAACATTTCATATATAGTGGGATGATGGCAGCTGCAATTTGAACAAACTGTTTTTCTGAAGGTTGGTAGAGGCTTCCTCTTGGACCCTCGGCGGGGTCTGCAGCAGACTCTTTATTGGGGGGTTCAAACACCTTTTTGAGAATAAAAAATGTGACCCAAAAAATCCAGACTTTTTCTGTTTTGTTTTATGGCATATTACGGGCATTGTCTTTGCAGGTTTTAGCAGTCTTTTGATCTATTATTTACACATCCTGCATGGAGATAAGCAGATGAAAAGGATTGGTACAGAATCAACATCATAGTGCCTAATTTTGGATGCATCAAGGTTGCAGGAGGGAGCCTCCTCCTGAATCGGGAGGGAAGGATGGAGGAGGGAGGGAACTGTCGGGCTCTGAGCTGGGGGCAATGAGCTCGGCGCCCGCGGGAGGGGGGGAGACAACGTCATCTCGACCGGAGCAGGGACGGACTTTCTGCACACACCCACCGAGTATTTCTTTATCCCACCCCATTTTATTTATTTATTTTTTTACTTATGCACGACTCGTATAAAATATAGGCAGCTAATTCGCCCAGCGCCTTTTTTTTAGTCCAGTTTCATCAGCAATCTTCCCCCCCCCACAATCCGATTTACGATCGCCTCTCCGCTCTTGAGTGAAATGGGATGACATGGAATTGTTCACGTCGACCAAGATCGGGGAAATCCTCGGCTTTGCCTTAGGTAAGACATCTCCAGTTACCTCTACAATGTGTTTTTTTTTTTTTTTTTTTTTTAAATAAATAAATCTCCCTGCATGCAGCCGTAAGTGTGACATCCGCGCTGTACCCGCCTGATGGGGATGTTATGAGACCTGGTAGATGGGAATACACGCAGAGAGCGAGACGGGCTCCTAATGTGTGTTCATAGGAACGTTAGCGGTCAATGCTAAAGTTTGCTAAATGGAAGTTAGCGATTGCTTCTTGATAGGTGGCCCTTTTGCTAAAAAAAATAAAAAATGTCGTGTGGCGGGTGAGTGAAGTTCAAACAGAAGAAGCCCAACTGGCCGATTTAATTAAAGAAACGCTAGTCCTAAATTAGTAGAATGATTTTTGTATGGGATCTACACAAGTGTCATGTGGAGATGTGGATCACATTAGGAAAGGATTCAAAGGTCAGCCAACCTATATAGTCCGATATAGCCGATTGTCCGTTACATTGAAGCAATTTTTTAAAATTTTAGGCCAGATGCACCCATATTACTGTACACTACAAATTTATTGTTTTGTAGGTTCTTACGTGGCCTAAAATGCCCAGCACAGTACAAAGTTATTGTAAAGAAAATCCATCCATCCATTTTCTGAGCCGCTTCTCCTCACTAGGGTGGCGGGAGTGCTGGAGCCTATCCCGGCTATCATCGGGCGGGGTACACCCTGAACTGGTTGCTAGCCAATCGCAGGGCACATACAAACAAACAACCATTCGCACTCACATTCACACCTACGGGCAATTTAGAGTCGTCAATTAACCTACTTTGCATGTTTTTGGGATGTGGGAGGAATACCGGAGTGCTCGGAGAAAACCCACGCAGGCATGGGGGAGAACATGCAAACTCCACACAGGCGGGGCCAGGGATTGAACCCCGGTCCTCAGAACTGTGAGGCAGACGCTCTAACCAGTCGTCCACCGTGCCGCCTGGAAAGAAAATGAATAAGTAAAATAGATTTTTTTTCAAACTTGAAAATGTTTGAAAATTTCAGATTTTATCCAGATGTACCACACTGGTGTGTTTGGTCATGGTGACATTGTTGACATACAGTACCCATCATAGGCGAGTGGCTTACATGAGTCGTGAGGATTTTGTGTGCTTCCTAGTTCCAAATCCATTGCCGAAGGCGAAAAGCTTGACATAAAAATGTTAATGTACCAAAAATAGCATGTTCCAGACTCCAGATACTTGTGTTTTGTATTCCTCAGAGTTACAGGTAACACTGCTGCCGTGCCTCTCTCTCTCTCTCTCTCTCTCTCTCTCTCTCTCTCTTTCTCTCTCCCTCTCTCTCTCTGTGCTCTACACACAATAGACAAAAGATATAACCATCATAACATGGCCGCCATATCAATGCCTCACATTCAACATGGCCGCCACGTAGGCACATCTTTTGAAATTTGATCTAGTCATATTGTTCATCTGTGAGCCGGACATATGTCAGTCCCATTCTCTGCCTGCATCGCACCACAGCGCCAGTAAACAACAGTGGCCAATTCTGGAACTAATAGACTTTGTCAACGGTAGTTTAAGTGACATATGGAAACTATTTTTGGACACATTGTTCAGTCCCGACGGTCCATTTTATCCAATATCCGTTATATCGGGTGTGTTTTATCGAGGTTTCACTGTATAGCACAAAATACACATCGCATAGTCACTCATCTGGAAAGCTAGGTCATGGTGCCTTGCTCAAAGTAATCAGCCATTAGTGCCTACTACTCTATTCAAGGGAATCAAACCCACATCCTCTCAGTCACCATCCACTATTACAACCACTGAGTCACAGCTGCCTAGCCCCCATGAAACACAACACAGGCATCAAATACAGCGTGCAGTTAGCTACCTAGGTAGGCCTGCACCCCAAAAATAAATCTGACCTAGATGCCACAGTTGACAGAGCAGCTCGGTGTCGTTATTTAAATTCCCAAAGGGTGAGGTGACGCCATGGTCGAAGAAAGCCTCGCAACTACCTGGTGGGATAAGTTCCAGCCACTGGAGGATGTATATTTGAAGCAGGTATATTTTCATGGCCCAAACATGCAGGGATATGTACGTATAGGAAAGTTGCTAGACGAAGTAGCATCCATTTTTCAGCAGGGCGTGGTCTCAGCGCATTCAGCGGACACGCCTACAGCCTTTGAAAGTGGGGACAATGGATTGATTTTCCACAATTTTGAAGCCTCATTTAATATCATTGAGAGACCATCTCTCCCGGCTGGCCTGGGAACGGCTCAGGAACCTCCCGGAAGAGCCGGACAAAGTGGCGAGGGAGTGGGAAGTCTGGGTTTCCCTGCTTAAGCTGCTTCCCCCGCAACCCGAGCCCGGAAAAAGCGGAAGAAAATGGATGGATGGAAGGATGGATGGATTTGATAGACAAGGTATTTTTTTTTCAATTATTCAAATTTGGCAGGGTTGTTAACAACACTCGTCTCTGTATTGTGTCATATTTAGAAGACTTTAAATACAGCTAATAGACCCTTCATCCATCCATTTTCTAAAGCGTTTGTCCTCATTACGGTCACGAGTGAGCTGGAGCAAATACAGACAAAGAAGCTTTCAAACTCACATTCACACCTATGGACAATTTGGATTAGTCTTCAATTAGAGTAGATTCCTCAATTAGCCTAACATGCATATTTCTGGAGGAGAATCCGGCGAACACCCATGCAAACAGGGGGAGGGGGGGGGGGGGCATGCAAACGCCAACACAGAACCTCTCAACTGCAAGGTAGACGTACTAACCACTAATACACGTGCTGCCCGTTAATAATCTGAATACCAAAAAGGTCAAATAAAATGTAGTGATTCTAAGAGGTGCCACTTATTGTGGCCGTATTGTACCGAGTAGCCAGCACAGAGATTTGTGAATTGCTCGCTCAAGTCACAGTAAGTTCCATTTGTGGTTCAATGGTCATCATCCCACTTTTCCTCTTTGTCTTCACTGCAACCTTCTGTGGTGACAAAAATGACAACTTAAAAAGACAAAGCAA
This sequence comes from Phycodurus eques, assembly GCF_024500275.1. Taxonomy (NCBI): domain Eukaryota; kingdom Metazoa; phylum Chordata; class Actinopteri; order Syngnathiformes; family Syngnathidae; genus Phycodurus; species Phycodurus eques. The sequence goes on from NC_084534.1 coordinate 14,451,935, forward strand.
AATGAGTGTTGTGTGACTTTTGTGCGTCATTTTTTGGTTTGATTTTTGATCAAACTCAGAATTATACGACTGTCAAGACATTCTGCTGTATTGGGACATTTTTGGCTGCTTTGTAACCTCACTTGATCAGGTTTTCTGTGGTAACAAGATATCACCTGCATGTGTATTTCAGTATTCCTGTCCATCTCCGTGCTGGTAGACGGCACGGCAGACGTGAATTGTGAGCATGTTTACAAAGACTTCTCGAAATGTGTCCTGGAGCTGGGGGAGAGCATGGACAACTATCAGGAGAACGTGACCAGTGAGAGAGGAGTGGAGGCCGTGTGCAGGTGACAACATGAACTATTTAGAAGTGGAAATATCTTTGTGGAAGGCCAAAATGATGTTCGGAATGACCTGTGAATACAGTTTTCAATATAATGAGGTGTAGAACTGCACAGCATCACACTGAAATCTATTATTTTTGTTACCATTTTATTAGCTACTGTACATTAGAATTGCAAATTATGCAATGCAGTCCACTGTGGACTACAATCACTATTTTAAATACTGTATATGTTTTTTAAATGTCAAACTTTACAAACTGAAAATTATTATCCTGGACAGAGAATTCTTGATACAGCTCCTGTGTTGGATCCCATTAGAGAGCGCAGTTGGGTGGAGATTGTCTCCATTTCATTTCTATTAGTATGAGCCATGACTGAGCAAAGTGCCGGGAAAGCTCTGCATCTCGTGACAAAGGAAAAGAGCACAGTCCATCATCCGAGAGGAAGAAGACAGATATGAATGGTGTTGAGACACTGAGCCACTCATCTAAATAATTTATGGCTTTGCAGCAGTGGTAATGAAATTCCGGGGACTGTTTTGTCATTGTTATTTCACTGCAACACCTCGGCATAGCCACTGATTTCCACGAGCCTTCTGTTGAATAATTTCCACTTACAATATCTGCGATATTGTTTCTCTCTCGGATGAGGTTGCCATGGTAGTTAAAACTCAATTCGGCTTACTGTGAGCAACTGTATCCATCGCAGTTATAGATTATTGGCAAGTAAATGAATCCGTGCAAGCCAGCAGGGATGAATTCTGGGAAATATGGCAGACGACTGGCAGCACTGATCTGATGATGCCTTGTTTGTCACAGCCACTGGGAAGCTTTCCACACGTGCGCCCTGACGGCGCTGTCCGACTGCCAGCAGGAGGTCAGCTCCATCTGGGAGACTCTGAGGCAGGACTCCAGAAAGATGCACTTCCAGGGAAGCTTGTTTGACCTGTGTAGCCCCAGCTCATCTCCGAGCACGAGTTCACCAGTTGTGGCGCTGACCCTGCCCCTCACGGCCATGTTGCTCACCACCGGGCCCAGGTGGTCCTTCATGTAAAGGCTGCCGCCGAATCGGGGGTGGAAGGAGATGGGAAGAGTGAGGTCGGTCTTGGGTGCCCCCAGGCTCAGTCTTCCCAAGCACAACCTAAAGCCAAGGAATACAAGTATTATTTTGACGCTAGTAGCTGTAGTTAGTCAAACAATCTTGGAAAGCAAAAAGATTTGCCCATCATATTGTCAAAAGGTTTAGTGGTCCCAACAATGAGGTGATTTTAAAGCAATGCTTTGATGTATTTGTTTTTTAAGACTCCATGTATTATGTGTTGTGGTTCAACATTTGGCAATTGCTTCCTCCAGTTCTGTATGCTCAGTATTTACGCAACTGCCACTAACTATTTAGCTTAGCTTTGCACATATGGTTCATATCAGTGGCTGGCCATGCATTTGATACCGAGGCCTTCAGTGGGGACTTAGACCTAATCCACCTCTTAATACCACCACTATCACGGCACAATTATAGTAACCATCAATACCAAACATAAATTCAATATAACGGCACACAACTTTGTCATGTACATACATCTGGAGGAGTTAAGAATCAACATACTGAAGATGTAATAAGTTAATAACATGACAAAAACATTCACCAAAGTTGAATCAAATACGTCATACTCACCAGAGATTCTGATTATTAAATGTGTGCAGATTACTGCAGACTCGCTTGGTCTGACCAACCAATTAGAGGACAGAAAATGCTAACGTTATTGTGGGCCATGTTGCTTGCCCTTTGAAAATAATTAGAAATCTGATTGGTAACAAAAACAGTCCTACTGCTGTAATAGAGGTTATAATAACAATAATAATAATAATGTTACATCAGCCAGTAGTACTGATTCTGGAGGCCCTGGGCACATTAGACTGACATGGCAGCACACAGAGGCTGAAATCTGATTGGACAAAAAAAAAAATTGTTTAATTGCATTGTAGCCAATAGAAATGCTAGGAAATGAAGAGCACAGACTATTGGGAATCAATTCATACAATTTCATGGAACAAATATTAGCATTTCAGTTGTAAATATAGTTAAGGAATTCTGAGTGTTTAGGCAGGCAGAGAAGGCCTTGCTGGCTCTGACAGATTACCCCCTATACGTCCCATGACATGATATTTTATCATCAAAAAAGAGATTGAAAAGAAATTCCAGATCCAGGCACTGAAACAGGATAAAATAAATGGCCACCGGCCTTCGTCATAATGGTATTTTATCACTTTGACGATACCAAAACGATAAGTACTGTATAATGCTAAGATATTATTATTAAGTGAGTGAGGTAGAGAAGCTGAGGGGATATGCGACCTACTTCTTCGTGCTAAGCTAACCATTTTGTTGTAAGATATTTAGCACTAAGCTGTCACCACTTTAGGTATTTGCCTGGTATTCAAATGAGTGCCCATTCTCACAATGTATTTTTTGAATGCAATTTAAAATTTGGTGAAATTCGTGTGACTTCGGAAATTTAAGGAGGATTTACTTTAATTTAGTATTAGCATGTTAAATATGACCTGTCCTCCTGAATGCTAATGTAAAGTTTAGGTTATCAAATTAATATTGACCTATTGTCCCCCAGGGACAAGTGTTAAAAGTGAAACAATTATTCTGAAAGAATTGTTTCTGCAAAGGGAGAATCTAATGACGTTAAAATACATAGCAAGTGGTGCCCCTCATTTTAAAGTGGTTTAGTCAGGACAATCAAGCTTTTTACAAAATGCTTTTTCACAACACTTCAATCCAATTTGGGTGAAGTTCCATTGTTCCTTCTGAGATGCCAAGAAGTGTTTGATTTAGTGTGACTTTATTATTATTAAGTTACTTGCTGTCCAGCATTTTACATAACCAAATCAAATATGTGATAGGCAATAGCAGCTGCTTTTGTAATGCAACAGTATTTTCCAAATACAATTTTTATATAAGGACTGAAGATTTTCAATACATTTCAATCAATTAGTTATAAGATTTAAAATAGGGCCAAAACAATATATTACATTACTCAATTTAAATATTTGCCTTGCTTACTAATTCAGTTTTTTTCATCCATCCATCCATTCTACTTATATTTTTCACATAAATGTAAGTATTATGTAAGTATAAGTATCAGTGCTTCAGTTTGGTTCGCATCAACCCAAACTATTTGACACATCTGGTCAATAAACTGCCACAGGTGTTATTTTAATTAGTAAATTTGCATTTGAAGAGCCACAGACACCAACAAAAGTCTCATAAAATTCACCAGTAATGAGAAGCAGTATTTATTTTTAATGTCAACATGCTCACTATACCAATTGTTGATCTTTGTCTCTTTTCCCAGTTACCTCTCTTGTCATATAAATGCATGACTGCTTTGTGACGGTGCTTCAGATCATTGGAGAGTGTGTTGATTTCACCTCGGACAAAGTATACTGATCAATGAAGCTATAAGACATACTCCAAACCGCATTGGCACACATTCATCACCCACCATGTACCCTCCCTTGTCCTCTATTGGCATGATCCTTCTGGTTGTTTCGATTTATTCTCTAATGTTGCGCAGGTGCTAGCATGATGTCATCCATTGTGTCTATGCAGTAGTAAGAAATCCAATTTTCCTCAAGCATGAGCAATATGTAAGGTCACTTCTTCAGAGAGGACTCTTATCCCGCTGTGTGTATTTCAAGAGCGCATGAACATTTTTAACATAAAAATGATTAGATTCAAATTTAGGGCAAACATATGAATGTAAAACCAAGCTCAATATGTTTTTGTTTGCTAGTAGAAAAGCACACTATTTACGAGACCGTATAGGATCCAAGCAATATATAGCAAAGTAATGTGTTTGTAATAAAGCACCAGCACTGTAAAACATACAGGTTGAGTCTGTGATGTCTTCAGGAGAAATAATGCAAAGCAAAGTGATGGAACAGTGGAGGATTGAATCAATGAGCAAGAAATGGGTCACATAGAGTGGAGACTTCTTTTCGATATAACTCATTTACTACAGCGTTTCTGTTTTCAGTCTTCCCTCCAGCAAAGTGTTGGTAATGAGGACCATAACAAGCAGGTTTACACCCGTCCGTGTGCTCCCATCTGCTTCTTTCCACCTGGACACTTTCAGTGTGGAGGCAGTGGTGGGAGAAAATGAAGGATCATGGCCTGAGGTGGAACCTCTTCAGAGGACCGAAAGCACAATTGCACTTCATCAGTCATTTGAAAACCATAGACAGGCTTTGGCATCTGAAGCACAGACACCAATTATCTTTCACCGTTCCCTGACTAAGAATCACTTTCCTTTCAGCTACTGTGAACTGATGGTGTTTTATTAAAAACACACTTTTTTGGGGGGTTTTACATCACAAGAATAGGTCCATCTCTTAGATACTTTGTTCTCAAATAACATGTAAACAAGAGTTGCTATATCAAGATGCAGAGCAGTATTAGATAGTTTAAAAATCCTGTTGAGCATAACTTTACGTTAGGGTAGCAATGTAAAAGTAAACTTATGAGGGGGGGAAAGGAAGATACAAGTATAATGTTACGAGAATGAAGTTGTAATGCTGCAGTTGCATTAAAAAAAATCTGCGGAAAGAAAAGTTGTTAAGGAGAGAAAAAAAAAAATACACAAAAATAAACAACAGTCAGGGACTACCAGTAGCCAATGTCTCTCTCTATAGACCTGGCATGCATTCACGATACTGACATTCTGTTAAATATCATTAAATACGTGTTTAAAAGACTTGCAGTTAGATTGAACAAACCCAACAAAAGAGGTAATATCCAAAACATTCTTTCAACCTTTGTGGAAAAAAAATAAAATAAAATCTTCAACAGCCCCACATCTTAATGTAGCTAGATCCTTTCGCTCTAAATGTGAATTAATTTGTGTAATATCATTACACCTTTATTCTCATAACTCATGACTTATTTCTTGCAGCTTTACAGCTTTAATGCTGGAAGAAAAATGGAAAGCTGTACCGTCAAACCACTTGGGATAGAGAAACTTGAATGATTCATTAAGACAACGTTTAAAAGCTCCAAATAAGAATGCTAAAAATTTTCTTGAATTATTTGCATCTCACATAAACAGATTTTTCTGATATTGCAGCTCCTCAAAGAGTAACAGCATTTCCTGGAACAGAGACATTCTGCTGTCAGGATACAGCTGGTGGCTGACAAAGCCCTCCTAAGGAGACCGCCATGTTGGCATAACATATTATGACAAGGGGAGGATGAAACAAATGCTTGCTGTGTAAAATGCTAAACACATTTGGAAAAAAAAAAGTTTTTCAAGCTCAATCTGACCTCAGCCAGAGGGGGTAAGAAGTCTGAAAGTGGAAACCTTTCCTCATACATTCAAATTCAATGATGGGTGGGTGGGGGAACAAAACCGCATTTGTTCGTACATTGAATTAGCGGTAGCTGTAATAGCTTAACTAGCATGTTTTTTTATTTTGAGAAAAATTAAAATAGTAATACGTTTACTCCAATGTTTCTTTTCAGCTCAAACCAGTTTGCAGAAAGACATTTGACTGAAAGTAGGCAAAGATTTAAAATATATTTACATAAAAAAAGATAAACAACCAAGAAATTAAGCAGTTCACATTCACATGACGCTCAAAGATGAGATGCAGCCAATTGTCTCTGAGAAGCATTTACAGTTAGCGTGTGTATTAATGGCTGCACAGATAAAAGTGTCCATAGTTTAATGGAGAGTCAATAATAAATATGGCAGTGCATCTGATGTTAAGCAGATACACAATAATCAGTCCAATGCATGTGCCATGTTTGCATTCTCTGAGCAGAGGAAGATTATCCTCCTGTGAGAAGAGTTTTTCTCAGGTGTCTCAAACTGTCCATTTTCAGCAGGGTGGCAAGCAAACAATTCAAAGGTTAGACTTGGGTCCAGAATTGACTGGGATGGCCCTGAGCTCAGTCCGCATGCAAAGGTACTCCCCTATTACCGCCATCAACGCCATGCAGGCCAAGTTGACGAGCCACCAGGACAGCGAGGAGGGAAAGTGAGAATTATAGATCCAACAGCTGATCAAATGGAAGAAGTGCACCGTGACGGTGAAGTCCAGGCACTGCTTCCCTCGGCGAATGAAGAACCACAAGCCCAGAGCGCTGCAGCAATAACACATTCATTATTATTTAATACTGAGCATACAAAAATACAGTAAGTTCCACATATAGCCTATTATGTTTTTATGATGATATGATTATAAAGCCTCACCAGGTAAGAGAGTTCAAAACGAACGCCATCATTGAGAACCTGCCTTGCATTGATGCAAAACCAAGCATCTGATAAAGATATAAAAATAGTGTCACCAGGCATACAAACACAGCAAAAAAATTAAAACGGGTTAAAATAAAGCGCACTGACTTCATAGCTGAAGATCTGGTCCAGTGAACCATGTGTTTGCACCAGACTGTCCACTCCTGCCAACCACAAGCCGAGAAAGCTATAGTAGATGCACTGCATCAACACAATTTGAAACACAATGAGAACAGGGTCCCAGATGTAGCTTCGGAAGTGGCTACCCATTGTGGACTGAAAGTGCAAGTCCAAAGGATGCTTTTAGCTGTTAGCAGACGTGCCATCCACGGTGTTTCAATTGCAATATCTGGGGGGGGAAGAAACATGTATCAAATAGTATAAATATGTATCATATTTTCATTCTTTTCTTATAAAACTTAATAGACATGAAATGCTATACATCTTTGTGGCACTCAAATACAGAGATTAGTTCGATTTGAGAGGAAAATGAGGGATTCACTTAGCAGCCCAGAGAGACCTTGTTTACCTTAATGGTCATGTGTCAGACCTTTGCGTAAAAGGAGACCAGCAAAATCCCAACCCTTAACTTTTAAGGATGAAAAAATATATATAAGACATTACACCGATTTTATCGGGCTGATCGGTATCGGCCGATATTTAGCATTTTATGCTGCTCGGCTTTAATGTCATAATTCGCCAAAACAATCAATGACGTCATTGATCGGCTCCGCAAAAGACATTTACTCCGCGTCGCTGCATGCACAGTATATTTGAATCCAAAAGCTAGTTTATTTTTAGCCTTGTCGGGTGTCTTTTGACATAATATTGGAATATCTGACGGCCAATAAAGTTATTTAAAAAAAAAAAAAATAACACGTCGGCAGCGTGGAACAGACAACACGTCTGAGACAGACAGTACGTAATGCCCGGATCAAACTACAACACAAATTTGCTCTTTCACGATTGCACTGTCAGACTACTGTAATAAAATCTTGTATTCCGATCACATCGCGTTTTCTTTTACGATCATTAGGCTTTATCTTGTCAACTCAAATGCGATTAGATACACTCGTTACCGTGGCGACGACAACAAGAGTGGAGCGAGCTGACTATTATAAGGACAAAATGGGGAATCATGCTCTAAAGTTTCGGAGTGGGTGAAGTAATTTAATTAAAAATAAAGTAATTTAATTACAGTAAGTTAGCACCCATTATTTCTGTCATGTAATGTTGGTTTGACCTGCCTGATTAGAATACACGATCTGACTAGAGCAGTGATTTCCAACCTTTATGGAGCCAAGGAACATATTTTACAATTGAAAAATCTCACGGCACACCAACAAACAAAAATGTCACAAAAAGTGGATACATTAATTACTGTATGTACTTCCTACCATCTAATAGAAGACCATTAATTCCTTCTGTCTATCACTTTGCCTCACTGGCATAAATAGAGGAACGAAGATACATTATTTATTGTAAATATATTTTTGGAGCAATTAAGTACACAAGTATATAAAGTACTAAAGCAGTATATAAAGCATTGACAAATTACTATCGCTCTGCCTCTGGCCTTGCAAAATAAGCACATTTTCTAATCTCAGAAAAAGACGACATTAGGACAATTCGTATTAGTTCTCATACATTATATTACACGTGTGCCTAATATAGAGGCGACGAGCGAATACATCGATGTTATGGACGTTGGTATCGTGTTCATTGTCTTACAAACAGTTTAAAGTGTTTGTTTTAAACGACAATAACTAGTTAGGACGGGCAAACACTCTGGGCTAAATTGAGAGTGCGGACAAGGCTGAAGCTAGCTAGACGGTAATTAAACGAGTTCAACAATCGGCCAATGCTATAGGAGGTAGCAACATACAATGCAATACAATGTAATACACATACATTACAATAGAATATAATACAATACGAATGTGTGGCTTTCAGTACGAGCCAATGAGCATATACGTTTTACCACGGTGGTTTAGGCGTACAAAAACACGAACTATCACGACTAGTGGGGCTACTCACTAAGAGAACAACCGGAACACGGAACCGACCTAAACATTGAAGCTCGAAAAGACGACCCACTAAAATAATCCAAGGACTGTCTTTATACTCCTTACTAGTTTGGTAAACTCCAGGCCTGCGTTCCAACCAGACAAGTCCAAAAACCACAAGTCAAGTCACAATGCTGAACCGTAAACGTTCACGAACCGGAAAGAAAACTTTGCAGCTGAATAACGTCTTTCACAATAAAACACACTATGAGCCAACGCGTTTCCTGTTTATTCCCTATGTGACGATTTACGGATAATCTAATCTAATCAAATCCAATTTATTTATAAAGCACATTTAAAAAAACAACACAGTTGACCAAAGTGCTGTACATCAGAGGATATAAAATATAACACTGTTTACAAAAACAGAATACAATCACAAAATAATTTTTTTATATATATATATATATAAATATATATATATATATATATATGGAGACTCGACTGGAGACTGTCATAGTCTGTGTTTTGCTTTGGGTTGTGTTTAATTTGGTTCCATGTTTGCCTGTGTTCCATGTTTGTCGTGTGCTCATTTGGTTGATGTGTGTTGGTTGATGTGTCCACCTGTTCTCGTCTACCTTGTGTCGACCAATTAGCTCTCTCCAGCCACTCGTGTCTTTTCCAGGTGTTCCTCGTTGTCTTGTCAATCTGTTTGTATTTAGTTCTCTGGCTTCTTTCAGCTCTTGTCGGTTCATTGTCGTTGTCATTTGTCTTTGCAGTATGTCATTGTCAGGTGTCATTGTCTCTGTCTGTGCCATGTCATAGTCGCCAGTTGTCGCTCAGTTATTTCATCAGTCATATCTTGTTTCTTGTTTTGGGTTTACTCAAGGGTTTCTTTGTTACTTTGTGTTTGGACTTTTTGGAATTTAGCATTTAGACTTTTTCATGATCCTTGTTTTCCTTTGTTTTTTTGGAATTAAATATAATTTGTATATACTCTTTCACTACTGTGTTGCCTCCCTGCTTCCCTGCACTTGGGTCCTCTATGTTTTTGTCTTGCCTTCCTCACCTTCGACCAAACCCCAAACGTGACAGAGACCAGCGCAGAAGTGCCAGTACCCAGTCCGGCGTCCACCTCATCATGCCTTGTGCCAGCCCCCCAGGGGACACTGAATGAGATGTGAATGTGCGAAATATGTGCAGTGTGAATAATAAAAATGTGTTAAGTGTGTGAAGTAAGAGGCTAGACTCCTGCAGGCTGGCCCGGCCCGACCGGCGAGAAGACCACCGAGAACCCCATCCCCCGGCGACCACAGAGAACCCCCTCCCCCGGCCACCACCGACCACCACCCAGCGATGAGAAAAGGGTACAGAAGGCAGGCCCGTCCAAGGCAGGAGGCGCCAACACCCTACCATAGGCCCCAGGTCAGCCGGGGAGCCCAAACAGCCCAAGCGAAAGAGGGGTGACTCCCAGCACGGCTCCCAGCCCCCCACCCAGAGACCAGGACGAGGCCCACAGAGTGGGGCCAGTGGGCACCTACCCGGTGGATGGAGAGTACCCCCGGAAAAGGACCAAAGGCCCACACCGCCAATCCAGAAGGATAGGGGTTCAAGAACATGAAAGTGATGCTTTGGCATCAGCAAAAGTCTAAAATGAGAAGATATGATTTGGTCACATTACATTACATTAGATTTCTGTATCCCATTCTTTCCCAGCCAGACAAGAATCACGCTTCAAGGTTCACCATTTTAATAACAGAGGACCAGTTTTTCTTAGTTATCCATTTGGTTATTATGTCTAGCAGAGATAATTTCAAGTGTTATATACTGTATGACAAAATTTTGCCATTGATTAATGTTGATAGCTTGTTTATCTTAATAATTGTAATTATATTATATTTATTATTTTCAATTACTACTTGTATTACTTGTGTAATTGACAAATTACCAAATTAAATAAAAAAAATGTAACGATTCAATGCAATTGTAGAGTTAGAAAATATCTTGCATGATGCAACAAGCATCATGTTTTTAATGATTTTTGGTTTTGGTTTTTTTTGACAATTATTACTTTTTGGTGAATATTTGTGACAATTATTGAATTTTATGAATATTTTTTACAATTAATTTCTCACAGTTTAACCAAAATGCAAGATATCTGCAAGATTTGACCTGTAGTTAGTAGTGGACTCCCATTGCCAACTACTACAGCAATCAGAATGAGAAAAAGTGTTTTCATTGATTTTTGTGAATAGTTTTGACAGTTAATTGCACATTGTTTCTCTTAAAATGAAAGATATCTGCAAAGTTTGACCTGTAGTAAGTAGTGGCCTCCCATTGCCAACTACTACAGCAATCAGAATGAGAAAAATTGGTTTTATTGATTGTTATTCATTTCACCACGTTATTCATTTCACCACATGTAACTTGTAGTTGGCGAATGTCAGGCGAATATCAAACGTACGGCTGACTTTCCCTCGCTGCGCTGCCAAAGTTGTCATATCTCTTTTAATTCATAAATATGGCCGCAGCTCGTAGCTGGGTGGTGCGGCGCCTGATGAGTATGCATGGCCTGTGGCAGATATTATGACGCCATCAAGAAGCGTTTATCGTGATAGGTCGGTAGAGTCCAACGCTCTCCCTTGGGCCAAATCTATACCTTCTAACTAGTATACCATGTACGTGCCGCTTAGTGGACTGTTGAGCATTTAGACCCGTGCTGTTGTGCACCTTTATTGGGATACACAAATTACCAATTCCATAGTATCTGCTTGATATCTTTTTGGTGAATCACAATTGAAATCCACTCTTAGTACAAAATATGGATATATCTTGTATGTGATCCATGCTCCTTTCACAAAGGCACAGAACTATGGATGTTTCTATGGGTGTATATACTGTTTCCCAAGAGTATCAGAGGTGATTACACAAATAAGAAAATGGTACTGACGACAAAAGTACAGAAGTTAATAACTTCCTAAAGCACTTCTCATCAACGGGTAAGGTTATAATTCCAAGGTAGACTCAAGTTACCTGTATATTTACTATGCTAAAATGTGAATTAAGTGCAATTGGCTTGCGACCAGTCCAGGATATACCCTGCCTCTCGCCCAAAGTCAGCTGGGATAAGATACAGCTCACCCATAAGCCTAGTGAATATATAAGCAGTGCAGAAAATGGATGGATGGATGAAATTTTTATTTAAATATTACCCGGACATAGACTTTTAGGATGGCTACAATGCAACCCCTATAACAGATGATGTCGATTGCCATTATTTCCTATGGACAAAATTAACATAAAATCTAAGAAAATTAAGTGCTCAATATCCTCCCACCAGATCATGATAGTGTATAGGGTCCAATGTACATATAAACTAACAATAGAGAACGTAAGAGACTTTAGCCAACCAGGAACTCCCTAAATACAAGCAGCACATTGACTGTCCTACCAGGGAAAATAACATTTTAGACTACTGCAATACCACGCTAAATAACACATACCGTGCCATACCTCGCGCAGCCCTGGGCTCGTCTGATCACTGCTTAATTCACTTAATACCAACATACAGGCAATAACTTAAATGTGCGAAGCCTACGGTGAAAACAGTGAAAAAGTGGACCAACAAAGCAAAGATAGAACTTCAAAGCTGTCGAGATTGCACAGACTGGAGTGTCTTTGAAAATTCAATTGGCAGCCTGGATGAATATACGGATACTGTCACATCCAATATCAGTTTCTGTCAAGCGGTGTGTGTACCAACAAAGTCGTTTTGTACTTTCAATAACAACAAACCGTGGTTCGCTGCCAAACTTAAGCAACTTCGATCAGGCTGAAGAGGATGCATATCGAAATGGGAATAGTGCCCTGTATAAACGCGTTAGAAACCAGCTGACTAAAGAAATTAACATTGCAAAGAGAAACTATACAGTAAAGTTAGAAAAACAGTTCACCACTAACGACTAAATCAGCCTGGCATGCATTACAATCGCTAACCAATTACAGGCGGCCAACCCCCCAAGCTGAGAACAATAAAAGACTAGCCGACGACTTGAACACCTTCTACTGCAGATTTGAAAAGCACACTTTTATACCTCACACCCAGCAAGCCGCACCACCAACAACCATCTCACCTCTGACTTCTGCGTTGACCATCCACGAACAGGATGTGAGACACATCTTCATACAACAAACTATTAACAAAGCGGCAGTCCCAAACCTTGTGTCCGCATCCTGCCTCAAAGTCTGCGCGGACCAGCTCGCTCCAGTCTTCAGACAGATCTTCAATAGATCTCTGGAACTGTGTGAAGTACCATCCTGTTTCAAACGCTCCTCCATCATCCCAGTCCCCAAGAAACCTGCAATATCGGGTCTGACTGACTACAGGCCCGTCGCCCTGACATCTGTGGTCATGAAGTCCTTTGGAACGCCTCGTGCTGGACCACTTCAAGAGCATCACAGGTCCCCTGCTGGACCCCCTGCAGTTTGCCTACTGAGCAAACGGGTCTGTGGATGATGCAGTCAACATGGGACTGCACTTCATGCTAGAACACCTCAACAGCGCAGGGACCTAAGCGAGGATCCTTTTCGTGGACTTCAGCTCTGCGTTTAACACCATCATCCCCGAAGTCCTCTCCTCCAAGCTTCTCCAGCTCAGCATCTCGCCTGCCATCTGCCAGTGGATTTACAGTTTCCTGAAGGGCAGGACACAGCAGGTGAGGCTGGGGGAGATCACCTCATCCACACGCAGCATCAGCACTGGGACGCCCCAAGGTTGTGTCCTTTCTCCGCTGTTCTTCTCTCTCTACACGAACGACTGCACCTCAATGCACCTGGCTGTCAAACTCCTGAAGTTTGCAGATGACACCACTGTCATTGGCCCTCTGATGGCCCTCTTAAAATGCCCTTCCTCAGGTAAGCGTTATCGAACATCAACAACAACAACAAAATAATTTATTTGACAAAAATGTCCGGTTCTGAAAAACCAAACTGTTAAGATCTGGCCATTTCAAATGTGATTCATTACAAAATGTGTATAAATATCCATACAATTCTATTATATTCGATAAATTAGGTTAATGCAGTGATTTGATTGACACTGTCAGATAATATTACTTTAAGTGGCGGCTGTGGCTCAGTTGGTAGAGCGGGTCAGCCAGTGACCGAAGTGTTGCCGATTTGAGTCCTGGCTCTGACTCTGCTATTGAAGTGTCCTTGGGCACAACACTGAACCCCAATTTGCTCCCAGCGGACCTAGCAGTGTCTTGAAATGCAACAGCACCCTATGAATGTGTGTGTGAATGAGTGAAAGTGAGGCTTCGTAAAGTGCTTTTGGAACTGTATGGCGTTATACAAGTGCATTCCATTTGCCATTTTAACAACATGCTTATTACAATAGTTGTAATTTATATTATACAAAGAAGTTGTAGTTTCTATTGTTTCCCTCCTCTCACTGTGCGAAAAAGGTACCCACGATGTTAGAGTAACCTTTCACTTATGGTGGGGCCCCAACTACTATTGACCAAAAAACAAATTGCTTATGCTCAATTATAGTCTGATACGTTTTTATTTTGTTTTCTTCCAGTTGCAGTGCCATCCATACAAACAGTTGCCATACTTTCATTGACAATCCTTTGGTATATATAGAGACAAGGGGCAACTACAGTATATAATGTCATCAGCATACAATGCTTTAGAACAAAGAAGGTCCATTTATGGACTGATGGGTGGATGGTACTGGATATGATGATGAATTTTCAATGAGAACAGATAAGATTTGTGTGAAAGACCAAGTGTCAAATTGGTAATATATTAAAACATTGTAAGCTTACCTCCTATCAAACATTATCTTTTTTTTTTCTTTGACTACACAGAGAGTAAAGGTCCAAGGTTCATTTAAAGCCCTGGAGCACATGAATCCTTTAGTCATTTCCAGAACATGATAGTTAACTCATTTGGGCTCAGTAAGCCTGTGGAAAAGCAGTTCAAATACATCACAGAATATTTTCTCGTTTCTTCACTGATGTCTATTTCCAGGATAGACTTAGCATAATGATTGGGAATCGTGCGCGAGTGGCAGTATACCGTCATCTCATAGGGAAGCAGCTGCCTTCCTATGTTGGCCTACACAGGAAACTTTGCTGGTTGCATAGTACTATAGGTAAGAAAAATATGTAGCGTATATAGTACTGCACAAATGTTTGTGTTGTGTGTCATACACATAATCTTTGCACAGATGTAATTATTAAGGTCCGATATCAATAATATACACAATGTCCCGAAGTGATAAAAAGAAAGTATTGCCGCTTGTTGTGGGCACCCAGAACATTTTGATAACTCCTGCTACCAATACCGGGACTTTACGAAAAAGAG
Source organism: Phycodurus eques (assembly GCF_024500275.1). Lineage (NCBI taxonomy): Eukaryota > Metazoa > Chordata > Actinopteri > Syngnathiformes > Syngnathidae > Phycodurus > Phycodurus eques. The sequence goes on from NC_084534.1 coordinate 14,466,940, forward strand.
CAGGCCTCGTGAATGGTGAGCGAGGAAGATGGCGTATCTGGTAAGTACTTGTTTTCAGTTCTCGGTTGTACTTTACTTTGAACCAACTGAGCAATGGCATTAGCCACACATTCTGCCTCTTGCTCTCTCTCTCTCTCTCTCTCTCTCTCTCTCTCTCTCTCTCTCTCTGTCGCTCTCTCTCGCACAAAAAAAATAATAATAAGGGCGGCACGCCTATGTGGAGTTTGCGTGTTCTCCCCGTGCCTGGGTGGGTGCCAGTTGAGGGTGTACCCCGCCTCCTGCCCGATGATAGCTGGGATAGGCTCCGGCACGCCCGCGACCCTAGTGAGGAGAAGCGGCTCAGAAAATGGATGGATGGCTGGATAATAATAAGTGTGGCAAGGGATGTTTGATATTCATGTTTGTTAGAGATACAAGCCTTGGGTTTCAGCTAAGTCGAAGTTCAGGTTGTTCTTGATTCCTTTGTTTGGATTGGTTCTACTTGTAATAGCAGGTGTTATATACCGCTGAGTGGTCTGTTTAGCATTGTTATTTGGACCCGTGCTGTTGTGGACCTTTATTGGGATACACAAATGATCAATGCCAAAGTATCTGCTTGATATCTTTTTGGTCAATCACAATTTAAATCAACTCTTACTCCAAATTGCGGATATATCCTGTGTGATCCATGTTCCTTTCACAAAACACAGAACTGTGGACGTTTTTAGGCGTGTGTATACTGTTTCCCAAGGGTATCAGAGATTTTTTTTTTTTTTTTGTTATCCTGTTTGGCGGCTAGGTCAAGCAGAAAGGAGGATCTGTATGCCCTTTATGCCAGAACAGTCTTACTGTGCCACAGTGGAGTTTTTAAGAGTTTTTTATTCTGATGGATTTATATTGAAAATTTCAGTTAGACAGAACAAAGTTTTAAAGGGGAGTGACAGAAATCACTAAAGGGGGAGACAGTGAACAGATAACTAAATAATATAGGAAGAGAAGGCAACAAAAGACAGGACACTAGCTAAAAGGAAGATAAGGGGATAACCCTAGGGGTGTAGTGCTACACCCAGTAAAAGAAGGACAGGACAATATAGGATTGGACTGAACAGGACAAGGACAGGAGGGGAAGCATGGAGGACAGAGGTAGTGGACAACTGACGGGTGATGGGAGTGACGATTTAAATTCCAAACATCCATAGAAACAGAGTGCAAGTGTGGGGATACCCAGGAAGTTTGCATAGTTATGAGTTACTTATTGCAATGAGTGAGTGGCCGCACACCAAGCAAATAAGTCCCAGAGGTGAGTATCTGCAGACACCGTCTCGCATACACAATAATCGTCAGATGTGAGCTGTAATAGCTGCGCTTGCACCACGAGGGCTGAGGACCCCACCCCGCCCACCCGAGAGCGGCGGTGGTTTCCTGTGCACCGGCCCCACCGAGGCACCCAAAAACTGGCCACCCGAAGGAGGCCGCAGGGGCCCAACGCCATTTCTGTATGATTAATGTTGATTCTGTAGGTTTTGCGATGAGTTTTTTCATGAGGACTGTGCCACAGTGTTACAAGCATAAAATATATGAAATAATGCGACACAGGATAGATTAAATAGTCTCATGCTGGATAGTTTTATTTGATCTGCAAGAACCAAGATTGAAACAAGTTCATTCTTCTGCTTGAGGCCGTTTCAAAGTTGGAAGCCGTTTTGATTAGAAAGGGGAACACCAATATATGCTACAGGTATCAGAGATGATTGCAATGACAACAGTAGAAATACAGAAGCAACTCACGTCCTAAAGCACTTATTATCAAAGGTTAAGGTTATTACTTCAAGGTTATTACTTCAAGGTTAGACTAAAGTTACTTGTATATTTATAATGCCAATGCTAAAATGTTAATTAACTGCAATTGGCTGGCGACCAGTCCAGGATGGACTCTCGCCCAAAGTCAGCTGAGATTGGCTCCAGCTCACGCATAACGCTAGTGAAGATATAAGCAGTCCAGAAAATGAATAGATGGATGAAATTTTGATTAAAATATTACCTGGACATAGACTTTTATAATGGCTGTAATGCAACCCTTACAATGGAAGAGTTCTATGTCCAATATTTCTAATGGGGAAAATTCATTTAAGATCCAAGCAAATCAAGTGCTCAATATCCTCCTACCAGATTATGACAGTGTTATATGGTCCACTGTAAATATAAACTAATAACAGAGAATGCAAGGGACTTCAGTCAAGCACGTGTTTCTATTTGACTGGCACATACAGCAGTTTAGCCAATAAAAACTGCCCTGGAACCCTTTTGGATCACAGCCATGAGTTGCCTAAAGGCTGTTGAAGAGTAGTACTAGAGAGTGAACATTACATTTGTCTCTTCACATTTGCCCCTACAGCGGTTCGATGGAGGACCGGCTCCACTCCAGCTCCTATACTAACAGCCACTCCAGCCCGTGCCCTGGTGGACGAGCAAATCAGCATCAAAGCAGGTTTTCTGCCACAGCACTGTCCAGTTACATTGTGCGCACAAATGCGCAGTGAGGATGGTGACCTGTGGGAGGCGTTTGGCCACTATAACACAAGTGCAGATGGCACTGTCAACCGTGAGTCATGCTGAACACATACTGTTAAGTGACAGTATATTGCATTTGTGTGCAATTTCTTTTATAACTGAAACGTTCACCACTGACATAGCTCTATATACTATATATATATATATAGATAGAAATGCAATAGAAATATATATATATAGAAATGCACACTGTATTACAAAACGGCGGCATGGTAGACGACTAGATCGAGCATCTGCCTCACAGTTCTGAGGACCGGGGTTCAATCCCCGGCCCTGCCTGTGTGGAGTTTGCATGTTCTCCCCGTGCCTGCATGGATTTTTTCTCCGGGCACTCCGGTTTCCTCCCACATCACAAAAACATGCGTGGTAGGTTAATTGAAGACTCTAAATTGCCCGTAGGTGTGAATGTGAGTGCAGATGGTTGTTTGTTTGCATGTGCCCTGCGATTGGCTGGCAAGCAGTTCAGGTTGTACCCCGCCTCCTGGCCGATGATAGCTGGCATAGGCTCCAGGACTCCCGCGACGGATAAGCAGCTCAGAAAATGGATGGATGTATTACAAAACAACAAAAGACACGAGCAGTTAGTTAAAATGAATACGATGTTGTGAATTCAGTTGTGACTGATAGAAGTTATTGGCTAAAATGACAATTTTATGACACATGTAGCTGCTTGTGATCTTCCGTCTAGCTGCTAATTCCTTTATTCTCTCTTGTGCCTTCAACAGTGGCTCAGGATCATTCCGTGGGTGGTTCATATTTGGGATGTGAGCCAATGGGTCTCTTCTGGGGCCTGCAACCTGCTCCTGGGGAAAGGGTTGGCTTAAGGCAGGTGGACAAATAGGCATCTCATTTGTAGTGGTCTTGTATTGAGTTCTTAGCTGCTAGTTGTGTGATAACCTCATGTCATTTGGCCTGTTGTTTCTCTTTTTTTTTTTTTTTTTAAAGGTGACATTTGTTAAACAGTCAAAATACAAACACAGTGAAATCTTGAGATACGAGTTTCATTTGTTCTGCTTGTAACTTTAATCATCTCATTACTGTCCAGGCCCCCACCCCACCCCAAAAAAAATTTTGGTAATGAATTTTGTAATGAGGAAAGTAACCCTGTGCAAAACTATACTTTACAAAAACATAGTAACAACATAATAAAATTGAATGTAAAAAAAATTATAGTTTGTGCATCATGATTACTCCATTGCGGCTCCCTCTGGTGTGTGCAATCTGGCCACCGGGGGGTAGTATAATACATGCATACAAATGAGGAAGAGTTTCACAGTAACTCACAGTAAATTGGTCATTTTTAAGCTACAGTAAATAAGCTACAGTAAATTGGTCATTTTTCGCAGAGGATAAATAATAGATGCCTGTGAGTAGTGTTGTGTTAAAAAAAATCATTGCTTGTAGCATTATATCATTGCCACGTTGATGCAATTCCATCAATATCGTTTTGCATTGTTTGTTAGACAAATTACGCAAATGATTTCCACAAAACCTTGTAGGGTGGCGCATGGGCCAGGAAAATAGCCTCTCGTTTAAGTGAAGATCTGGTCCTGGTAAAATAATTTGAGTACATTTTGAGAAAGAGAATTGTGCACACTCCCATTGTTTTCCATTAGCTAAGTAGTCTGCTTACTAACAAAGAGACGGAAAACAAAAACAGGAAATCAAATCGGGTACAATAAGTTTTGCAAAGTGCTGTATGAACTAGTCAAAGCCCATCTTAACTTTTTTTAGATTTCTTTTTGTAATGAATTAATAGACATATTCATTCACTTACCATGTATCTTTAGCCTATAGTCCACAGGACCAAAGACATACTGCTACCTCATGTCATTTGTTATTGTTGCCATCAATCTGTAAAACACAATTGTTTTTTGCAAAGGTTGCGGATGAAGAATGTTGAGATTCCACTCACAGTGGACATTTCCTTGATGGAGGGCCACGTGTCTCCCAGAGAGAGAGAAAGCGCTGAGCTGGCTGTTGTAACCACCGAGCGCTGGTTCGTGACACCAGGTGTTCAAAGAATAGATATTCGCCAAAATGGAGTTGTGGGAACGTTATTCCTACCACCGGGTGAGCACAAATGTGATCTGAAAACATGTATTCTTTTCTGTGTCTTTTCTATGATATTGCTGCACTTTCTCGACAGGCCCAGGCAGGTTTCCAGCCATGGTGGACTTGTGGGGTATGGGTGGAGGACTAGTGGAGTACCGCTCAGCCATGATTGCATCCAGGGGCTTTGCGAGCTTCTCCATCGCCTACATGGAACACAAGGATCTCACGGTCCAACTAGATATTAGCGGTGCGGATGCATATATGAAGGCAAGATCTCCCTTAGGTGGCATGAGGGGTTAAAAGTTTGAATAATGGAAGGCTCCTTTTTGAGCAGGGATTTTTTTCCCGTGGCACACCTGGTGATTTTTCATGGCACACTGGTTGGGAATCACTGCTTAAGAAGACATTAAACAGCTAGGGCCTCATTTACTCCACCCCCATACAAAGCACCACCATTGATATTTCAAATTGAACTTCATTTATCAAATGACCAAACCTGTCTCACAGTTCTTTTTTCTTTTTTTCCCCCTTTTTTCCAGAAAGCATTTAAGATCCTTCGGGATCATCCTCAGGTCTGTGGTGACCGAATTGGTATCATTGGTCTCTCCTACGGAGTCTACATGGCCCTCCGAATGGCCACTCTCCTTGATTTGAATGTACGTTGCACAGATATGTACAGTATACTGTACTTTAAAGTCTGGCCATTGCTTCTTGAATTTGCAAAGTCAAACCTTTACATGAATGCAAATTTCACATGGTTTGTCATGCGCTGTGTGCAGTGTTGGAGAGCAACAAATTACATGTAATGAGATTCAATTAATGGCAGGGGACATTGAGTCCGAGTGGACCATGTTCCGTGCCTCCATTGCTGAGGCGGCCAACCGGAACTGTGGCCGTAAGGAAGTCGGTGCCTGTCGTGGCGGCAATCCCTGAACCCGTTGGTGGACACCAGCTGTGAGGGATGCCGTCAAGCTGAAGAAGGAGTTCTACCGGGCCTTTTTCGCATGTGGGACTCCTGAGGCAGCTGATGGGTACCAGCTGACCAAGCGGAATGCAGCTTTGGTGGTTTCTGAGGTAAAAACTCAGACGTGGGAAGAGTTCGGTGAGGCCATGGAGAACGATTTCCGAATGGCTTCAAGGAAATTCTGGTCCACCATCCGGCGTCTCAGGAGGGGGAAGCAGTGCACCATCAAAACTGTGTATAGTGGAGATGGGGCGCTGCTGACCTCAACTCGGGACGTTGTGAGTCGGTGGGGAGAATACTTCGAAGACGTCCTCGATTTCACCAACACGCCTTCCCATGAGGAAGCAGAGTCTGAGGTCTCTGAGTCGGGCTCTCCTATCTCTGGGGTTGAGGTCACCGAGGTGGTTATAAAGCTCCTCGGTGACAGGGCCCTGGGGGTGGATGAGATTCGCCTGGAGTTCCTAAAGGCTCTGAATGTTGTGGGGCTGTCCTGGTTGACAGGCCTCTGCAACATCGCGTGGAAATCGGCGACAGTGCCTCTGGATTGGTAAACTGGGGTGGTCCCCCTTTTTAAAAATGAGGGTGTGTTCCAACTACAGGGGTCCGGTTTAGTGGCCTCAGTATTGCATCTCTGCTTTTTGCAGATGATGTGGTTCTTGTTGGCTTCATCAAGCTGTGACCTCCAACTCTCACTGGAGCGGTTCGCAGCCGAGTGGGAAGCGGCTGGGATGAGAATCAGCACCTCCAAATCTGAGACCATGGTCCTCAGTCGGAAAAGGGTGCGGTGCCGTCTCCAGGTTGGGGATGAGATCCTGCCCCAAGTGGAGGAATTCCAATATCTTGTGGTCAAGGGAAGAATGAAACGGGAAATCGACAGGCGGATGGGTGCAGCATCTGCTGTGATGCGGACTTTGTATCGGTCCGTCGTGGTGAAGAAGGAGCTAAGCCGAAAGGCGAAGCTCACGATTTACCGGTCGATCTCCATTCCTACCCTCACCTATGGTCACGAGCTGTGGGTCGTGACCGAAAGAACAAGATCCCGGATACAAGCGGCCGAAATTAGTTTCCTCTGCAGGGTATCCGGGCTCTCCCTTAGAGATAGTGTGAGAAGCTCGGTCATCCGGGAGGGGGTCAGCGTAGAGCCGCTGCTCCTCCGCATTGAGAAGAGCCAGATGAGGTGGCTCGGGCATCTGATTAGGATGCCTCCCAGACGCCTCCCTGGTGGGGTGTTCCGGGCACGTCCCACCGGGAGGAGACCCCGGGGACGACCCAGGATATGCTGGAGAGGCTACATCTCTCGGCTTGCCTGGGAACGCCTCGGAGAGATGGAGGAAGTGGCTCGGGAGAGGGAAGTCTGGGCTTCTGCCCCCACGACGCGACCTTAGATAAGCGGAGGAAAATGAATGAATGAATGAATGAATAATGCAGTGTTAGCAGTGAGAAACCAAGTGGTGACAATGGTGTTGGCCTAATATTCCAAAACTTCACTCTACTCTCCAGCCATCCTGTTTGGTTTGTATAAATGGCCCAGCAGGAAGCAACATGGAGCTCACACAAACCCTTTGCAAGCCTAAAACATCTGAAAGGTATTTGAAAGTCATAGTTTAAATTTGAGGTTGTAGAAACACATTGTTTGATGCAGGGTTGTTGGGTGCTTCTCAAGCTCCCTTATAGAATATCATCTATGTTTTCATATTCTGAGATTGCTAAATAGGAATGAACCTTTACAAATGATATGATGTTTTCTGTTACATCATTTTCAGTGACCAAAGATTTTGGCCACGGGATAAGGCGGGCTATCTCAGTTTTAGAGAAATGTCTTCGCCCAGCAACTACTCCCCTGGCACCCAAGTGAAGGTGATGTGACGTAGGGCTGCACGATATTAGAATAAAATGGCATTACGATTTTTTTTTTAAACCTGCGATATATATTACGATGTGAAATAATACAGGATCGGTGTTGGAAAAGTTCATTTTCTATGCGAACTAATTCAAAGTTCAATTCATTGTTCCAAAAATGAACAAATTCAATTCATAATTCAAAATTTTGAACTAAGTTCAGTGGTATAAAAATGAATTAGTTCATAGTTCTTTTTTTTCTTTTTTTTTCAATACGTTGCTGACGGGCTATTATACTCAAAATACTGGTGTTTCTTTTCCCCATTGTTGCCACCCATTCAGTCCACATTGGTAATCAGCTGCAGCTTTCACCCTACAATCTCAAAAACATGTGAACAAATTTGTTACTTGAATAGTCTTTTGAAATGAGGAATTAAAACAAAAACATTATTCCCCCCCCCCACCCCCCCCCCTTAATGTTCAAACAAAAACATACAACACAGTATGACAGGAACGATGGACATTGATAATATATATATATATATATATAGGATATATATATATATATATATATATATATATATATATATATCTCCAGCTCCAGCACGCCCGCAACCCATGTGAGTATCAATGGAAAAGAAAATGGATGGATGGATGGATTTTTCCACGAGGAAAATCCGCAAAATTCCATCGATCCGCTGACTTTTCACAGTCCTGACAATCTTTTAATCTTTTGAGCATGTCCCAACAGGTCCTTCTGCTGATATTAATAATAATAATAATAATAATAATCAACATCATCATCATAATAATAATAATAATAATAATAATTCACTCTATATTACAGTATACCAACAACGCAGCAGACCCTACGATGTGACTATTGCACACACGTACATCGACATGACGATGCTCAAACAAAATACTGTGCAGCCCTAAGGTGAAGAGTATCTTGGTAAGTACAGTTTGAAAGAATAGAAAAAAACTTGAAATGTGTCTCCTTGCAGATAGAGAACCTGACCTGTCCATTGATGTACATTTTGGGTGAAGATGACCTGAATTTTCCAAGTACCAAGAATTCGCACCTGGTATGTTCAGTTCATATTAGTTTACCTCTTCCCAGTAGATTTGGATGCACATTTATAATTAATATAGCTGAAGTTTTGTGTTTTTCAGATCGAAGATGTCCTTAAAGCAGCTAGGAAATCCCACCTGTATACATGTTTGTCATATCCAGGCGCTGGCCACCTGATTGAAACACCTTACACACCACACACAAGACTGTCTATGTGGAAACTCAAACCAAGAAAAAGTGAGGTCTACAAATTACCATTAAATTTACCACAATGGACTCTTAGCACGTAATCACTCGCATTGCCGAAATACAGCTCAGTCCTTTCAGGTATTGAAAAATTTTGTTATTTTATACGCAGTCTTGACAGAACTTGCCCAAACTAATCATCACAATAGTACATAGTCTTTGTAGGTTCAAAGCACCAAGCAGCAAATTAGAGAACAGCTACAATGTATGCCTCTTCTTACATCCAGTTATGAAGGTATAAGTCAACTTTCTTCCTTTTTTTAAATTCTGTCCTGTTCGGCTGTTAGTTCAAGCAGAATTGAAAATCTGTATCCCTTTTATGCCAGAACTGTTTTATTGTGTCCCAGTGGAGTTTTTAAGCTTCCGCCGTGGTATTATAATTGAGGTTTATTGAGAATCAGACTTGATCAGTCGAACAGAACAAGGTTTCTAGAAGGGAGAGAGAAAGAAAGACAAAAGACAAAGCACTAATTGTAAACAGGATGAGAGAAGTCAGTCATTACATTATCTACAACAATGAAACATTAAATATGAGTGTTGCATGGGGCTGTAGTGCTACACCCTGTGGGGGAAGGACAGGACAAGATAGAACAGGACAAGGTCAGGAGAAGAAGCATGCAGGACAAGGGTCGTGAACCCGGCTGTACAACTGAAGTGTGGTGGCATTAATTATGTAAATTATAAAAGTCGACAGGACGAGAGTATAAGTAAGGTTTTGCCTTTTGAAGTTGGTTCCTAACCGTATCTATCGGATTAATTGCATATTCTTCTGTGAGGTGTTTAATTTTTTGCCTCAATTCCATTCTCCAATTTATGTTCTTGTTTTTTCTTATACGAAGAATATGATATGATTCGACCTCTCAAAACAGCTTTCCCGGTTTCCCACAACAATTTTCTTCCTAACGTTGTGATTACGTAAGATATAGGTTACCGTTATCCTGATAAACAATCCTGGTTAGTCAATGACTGTGCGTTTGGTATTGAATTAATGTTAGTATGAACCCTATTTCCAGTTATTAAGCAGAAAATAGCTAACATTGTGTTCTATATGTATTTAAGTTCTTGTATTATTGCATTATTTGTGTCAAATAAAGACAGACAGACATGGGAAGTATATCTTTTTAAATGATTCGTATTTCTCCTTTTGAAGTTTTCATGCACTACGCTGTTTAGGAAAGCAGGTTCTGAGATAGAGAAATACACATTATCATGAGTGAGTTCAACATCACTGGGAAATCTGTGGTTGCTTAAAAACGGTTGAATTTGGATGGTAATGTGCACATTGGAACACAATTTTCATGGTTTTGTTTCTATCGCTTTTGGACTTTAAAAAAAAACATTCCTTCATAAGGCTCATACTCGGCTGATTACTCGAGACTAAGAATACATGGATGGCTGTCATAGTTTCCAGAACTGGAAGAGGGTAAACCGTATTTTACACGATGGATATGACGCAAAGAGTCCATTCTTGTCAAGTGTGTCCATGAACAATCAGGCACTCGATTGTAATACCACAGGTGTCCTTGTGTGTAAAGTCAAAATACAGTAAATGACCCCTCCCCTGTTGTGTTTCCCCTGCAGTTCTTGCTCTATGGGGGGGTCACGTCGCACCCCATGCTGCTGCACAGGAAGATTCTTGGAAGAAAATCCTGAAGTTCTTGGACAAACATCTGAGGGCGTGAACTTGATTTGCATCCAATTTTATCGAAATTAAATGCAAAGTCATCCTTGCCACAAAAGCTCACAGATTCACCACAAGGAGGAGATGTGCAGTCATGATGGCAATGAACGAATCTCTAATGCGATACAGTACTTAGTGGGAAAAATTACCCAGTCAAGAAACAACTGCATTGGCTCATGTTGTGACTGTTATATATATTTTCCTGGTATTTATGAGGTAGCTTTGCAAGTATTTCTCACATGTTTATTTATCACAGCTTTAGCTTCAAATGATGATTTATCGGTGATATAGATTCTGATTAAACCTATTTTTGACTCTCATTTAAATAAATCACTTATCACACACAGCTCTCATCGTAATGTGCTGTATTGCTGTTCAACAGCGCTGAAAACTATGACTACATTAATAAACATACCCATAAAAAATAAACATTCTTGCTGTACATTCTTGTGGATTTTCTGTTCAGCCACAAGTGTAAATGAAAGATGACACGTCTCTAATTGTGTATTTCACCACATTAATAATTTTGTGTTGTCAGTCATTTGAATATTTCTTAACCTAAACCATGATCCCATACTTTGGAGCTGTTGCGCAAAAAAAATTGTATTTTCATTGTACTGTAACTCATACATGAGTTGATCAATGATTTGAATGTCCAAAATTTGTATTTTTTTTTTTCTATTTTCTGCTTAATAACTGGAAATAGGGTTCATACTAACATTAATTCAATACCAAACGCACAGTCATTGAACATGATTTGCAAATCATTGTATTCTGTTTTCATTTATGTTTAACACGTCCCAACTTCATTGGAATTGGGGTTGTATATGTGCCCTGCGATTGGCTGGCGACCAGTTCAGGGTGAACCCCGCCTCTCGTCCGAAGAGTCAGCTGGGATAGGCTCCAGCACGCACCCTCGTGAGGATAAACTGTACGGAAAATGGATGGATGGATGGATGGAGACGCAGCTGCAACTGTTGTGCTGTTTTGTGACGTTTCCAATTGAAGGAAGCTAGAAGTCTGATTGTTGTGAACGCATCGCGCGCCCCCGCTTCCTGTTGCCCTCCTCCCGCTTGTGCGCGCGCTCCTCTTCACTCACTTCCTGTGGTTGCCTGGACGTGAATGCACCAGCGCTCGCCTTCCTGGCTCTGACGTCAAGAAACTGGAGCAGAGAACTAAAAAAAAATAATAATCCATGAATCACTCATGCAAACGTGAACGTCTGCGACCACTCACATCAAATTATCCGTGAATTTTGGTGTTCGCTGTAGGACTGGCCGGGGAAAAGGTTATTTGACCGAAGAGACGAGATATTCAAAAGCAGCGTTCCAAAAGTGTTTTTGGTAAGCTTTCGAATTCCTTTGCTGCCGGTGAGAACCGAAAACATGCTAACATACACCATAGCCGCCTTGATAGAGAGCCGTACTCTTGGTCAATATCGCTCATGGTCAGTCATAAAACTGAGTTAAAGACGGAAGAGCTCAGCTGAGCTTCAATCTATTGGTTTTACCTGAGTGACACTCGGAGTCTCAGCTGTTTCGGCCGTTTTATTTTACCTACAACTAGTCGGTGATAAGTAAGGTTTTATGTGAACCTGTTCGCATCCAAAATATGTACCATCTACGTCTTGCAACTATTATAAATGTCTTTTTTCACAACATGTGAAAAGTGTTCGAGTACAACCTACAGACAGGTGACATGTTTACTAACAATCATTTCACCTCTGCAATTATAAATAAATACTATGTTATGTAATGTTATTATGTCGAATGTGTATAGTTGTACGAATGTGCATTGCACGTCTCTTTAAAAAAAAAACAAAAAAAAACATTTACTTTCATCGAAGACTTGACGGCGAGAAAAATCTCCTGACTCAACACCAAACAAAAATGTCACAAAAAGCATGTACTCTATATTGAAATAATGATCTTATCTCAATTTACTCACTATTGCCAGTGTGCAATCTGGGCCTGTTCAGTTGAACACAAAGCTATTATTCTGTTGTATGAATGACAACAGGTTAAGTATACCTTCCAACGCATAGTGACAGGCAGAACAATTAAATGCTCTTCCATTAGATGGCAGAAGGAACAATCAACCTGTGTATCCACTTGTTGCCATTCATACAACAGAATAATAGCTTTGTGTTCAACTAAACACGGCAAGTTTCACATTGAGTAAGTACGTGTGACTAAATTGAGACGAGATCATCAGTATTTCAGCATATATGCTTTTTGTGACATTTTCGTGTGGTGGTTTGCCAGGAGATTTTTGTATTGTAAAAAGATGTCTCGGCTCAGGTTGAAAAACATTGCCTTAGAGAGAGGTAGCAAATTTAGAGCTGCAATGATCCACATCCTTCCGCCACACACAAATGACCTATATTCATTTGATGCCATAATTAGCACATCAAAGACAAAAGCCGCGTGTCACACTTTCCATCTCTGTTTTGACTAAAATCTCAACAAGGTCCAGACATGGCCGAGCTGCTGAGGCTGATGCTGCGGGTGTCGGAGAAAGCTGCCAATGTGGCTCGTGTGTGCAGGCAGGAAGCGCCCCTCTTCCAGCTCCTAATCCAAGAAAAGACTGGAGATGACAAGAACAAAAAGTTTGTGCAGGACTTCAAAACGCTGGCGGATGTTGTCATCCAGGAGGTGATCCGGCATGATGTTGGCGCTCAGGTATGAGAGGTTACATTAACTCGTGAATGAACAAAGGGTGATTCCCCCCCCCATTCGTGTGCTTCTTCTTGTTATGTGTTCAGTTCCCTGAGATGGTCGGCTTTATTCACGGAGAGGAGTCTAACAAGTTTGAAAATGGACTCGGTAATTATCTTCAAAACAGCACATTGTGCATAAAATACTGAAACATTGAACAGCTGCATTCATAAATTTAAAAAATGTCAAATTAAGTCTGTGTAGATTCTCAGTCATCCAGGTCACAGTTAGTTAGTTCACAAAGGTTGAATCAAGGCAATTGGACTGTGCTTGTTTGTTGAAGACATTTCACCTTTAATCTAAAAGGCTTCTTCAGTTCTAAATTTTCAGTGTGGAGTCCCTCTATTTATGCTCCTGTGTTCCCCGAGGGTGGTCAACAAAAGGGTATTGTAGTTGTTGTTGTTAGTGAAATGACTGTACTGCAGACCAATCAGTGGTTCATTTGGCTTGTGGCAAAACAGCTTGTTAAGACCACTCTTTCTGTTGAATGAGGCAATCTTTGGGGGAGAGATGTCAGGACACTGTTATAGGCAGAGAATAGGTGATGCCCAAAGCTCCTCTGTTTAGAGACGGCTTTTCTTTTAACATAGCTTGTTTTACACCTCTTTCAAACCAGCAGTCATGCCTATCCAGAATTTGGACATTGTTGTCCTTGAAGGAATGTCCCTTCTTCTAGATATGCAAATGAACAGCTGATGATGGAGTTGAAGAAGCCTCCTGTCGATGCTGCGCCATGTACCTGTGCAGCAACTGCTTAATCTCTCCTCACTGCACTGCACTGCGTTAACAACAATGCTGCGTTTGCTTCTCAGGATTTCGTCTTTGGGGTGGGATGTTATGTTTGAAGAAAATCCTTCTGAGTTTCTCGGAAGGTCAAATTAAGTCCACCTTTTAAGGTTATACTGCATTTTAGGTTCAGCAAAAGCAGAATATCCGAAGTTTTGTGAGTAGTGTACATCAATACAGATGAAAACATAGCTCCCTTGATCAAGGTAATGGGCTACAATTATGTACGTAGTCTTCAGGTGACGCAAATCCTCAATAAACAGAATATAATATTTAACACATGAAAGCACAAACCTGTGTACGTGTCCTGTGATGGAAGCCTCCCATCCTCTTCCTCGCAGGGGAGAGTGTGACCGTGACAGTGCGCGGCACAGAGGAGGAGACCGCAGCGCTTCTGGCCACCGTGCTGGACGGTGACCTGACGGCGGCGGCGCTCCTGGCACGAGCCATCCACCAAGACCCAGCCACTGTCGACGCCAGCACGGACGGACTAACGGTGCCGCTCAGCCCTTCCGAGCTCGGCATCTGGATCGACCCGATCGGTGAGCTGGTCTTCAACGTAGCGACAAAGCTGAATGTCAACAGGGCTTTAACTGTGTTTGTCATCTGGTTAATTCAGATGCCACCAGCCAGTACATAGAAGGTCGTGAGGAGGTGCTGGAGGAGGGGCACCTATCACCTTCGGGTCTGCACTGTGCTCTGGTCCTCATCGGGGTTTACCTCCGCAGCACAGGTGAGCCCGTCATGGGTGTCATCAACCAGCCGTTCAACCACAAAGACCCTGCAGGTGGAAGGTGAGCTGCACGACGGCTGTTCTTCTCACTTGGAAACAGACAGAATTACTTTATCCTAATTTCTTTGTCTTAACAAAACATTTTGTACAATTCTGTGCTTTCAACTTTGGGGAAGAACCTTTTCTGATCCAAGGTTTTTACTACCAGGTGTCTATGTAGTGTATAGTGGAACCTAAAATTGAACACAATTTGTTCTGTGACACTTGTTGTAATATAAGAAAAAAATACCAACCAACAATTTCATTTGGAAATAATGTAATAGGCGGCATGGTGGAAGACTGGTTAGCACATCTGCCTCACAGTTCTGAGGACAGGGGTTCAAATCCCGGCCCCGCCTGAGTGTGGAGTTTGCATGTTCTCCCCGTGCCTGGGTGGGTTTTCTCCGGGCACTCCAGTTTCGTCCCACATCCCAAAAACATACGTGGTAGGTTGATTGAAGACTCTAAATTGCCCATAGGTGTGAATGTGAGTGCAAATGGTTGTTTGTTTGTATGTGCCCTGCGATTGGCTGGCGACCGGTTCAGGGTGCACCCCGCCTCCCGCCCGAAGATAGCTGGGATAGGCTCCGGCAGCCCGCGAGCCTAGTGAGGATAAGCGGTAAAGAAAATAGATTGAAGGATGGATGGAATCATGTAATATTTGATTTAATCTGTTACAGGCTTGATCATAAATGTACGATGAAGATAAGATATTTCAGTCATTGTATGGTTCATAATATATTGAGAAGCGGGACCCTTTCCTATGAGAGCTCACACTTAGTCTTTGCCATCATTGCTACCCTTTTGCGGTGACAACTCAAATAACACAAACAAACCATGGAGAATATCCTGTAGATGCTCACTGAGCTGTCTTTCGATTTGCTGACATGTGACATGACATCGTGCATGATGATGTTTTTTGGTGACTTCTGAGGCACATTTTTCCGCAGAAATGTTCTCCGCATAATATGAAATTTAACTTTGGAGGTTCCACTGCGTCTGCTCTATAGCGGCAGACCTTACTGCTTTGATCAGTTCAATATACAGTGGATCTCTTTACACTTTAACAAATGTGTGGAAATTAATACAAAATGAGAAGTAGATATTTAAATGTTTGGGGACCTCATTTGAGAAGGAAAATCATTTTT
Source organism: Phycodurus eques (assembly GCF_024500275.1). Taxonomy (NCBI): domain Eukaryota; kingdom Metazoa; phylum Chordata; class Actinopteri; order Syngnathiformes; family Syngnathidae; genus Phycodurus; species Phycodurus eques. The sequence continues at coordinate 14,482,773 of NC_084534.1, forward strand.
CTTCATCAACAGGGTTCCTGAAGTACACACATGCAATGTGATTGAAAACTGAGTATACATGGAACAAATCTGATCAGCATCATCAGTTGCTTTTGTAATAGTTTTAAATTGTAAAGATGCTTTGTGGGCACCCTGTATAGTTCCATGTTTCTTTAAAAAAAAAAGCTATAGACAGTCATTTGTGTCTTCATTTGCTTCAGTCTGCATTTGTCTCTGATTATTGTCCGATTACGCAAGTTATTCTGACCCGATCATTTGCTTCCAGCTGGAGCGGGAAGTTCTTCTGGGGCGTGTCCTGCGGCGATGTCAACGTGTGCTCAGTGTCACATCCCAGATCTGGAACCGAAGGACGTCGGGCACTGTCGGTGGTGTTGAGCTCCAGCGAGAAGCAGGTGGTGAAGGAGACTCTGGCCACGCTGTGCGGACCAGAAAAGCTGATGTACGCCTCGGGAGCTGGCTACAAAATCCTGTGCGTCATTCAGGGCCTGGCCGGCGCCTACGTCCTCTCAGAAGGAAGCACCTTTAAGTGGGACTCCTGCGCGCCTCACGCACTGCTTCGAGCCCTTGGAGGGGGCGTGGTAGACCTGACGAAGAGTTTGAAGTGCAGTTCTGAGGCGAAGGTAGAACTGACCTATCACCAGCCTTACACTGAGGGTAAAGGTGCTGACCGCTGGGCTAACTACGGAGGTCTGGTGGCATATGGAGACTGTTCCCAGCTCAGCAGCATCATGGGGGCTCTGAGAGGAAAGCTGTAGTTTCATTGTTGACTATATCATCCTGTACTTTATTGTAGAGAAAGGTCTGTTGGTATTATTTTATTTGTAAAAATATTTTAACCAAATATATATGAAAACTTGCATATATGACATATGGGCCAAATGATCGTAAGCTCTTGGGATTCAAGTGACGTGTGAATATTCAGCAAACGAGTGTTTGTTGGTAAGATTGTACAGACAAGTTTTCTATTTTTTCTTAACATACCTTCCAGAGAATCTTGTAAAAAGCTGACACAAATGACTAAGAACATGTGGACAGTGTGAGGAGTGGAAAGGTATTGTGGCCTCCTCAAGAAGAGTGGAAAGTATAATTTCATTGTTGAGCTGACCTGAGGCTATAAATATGTCAAGTGGATGGAGTGGTGTGCAGCCATGTGCACCTCTCAAACATCTCCTTGTAAGGAGAGCATCCAATCACATAAGCCAACCAACTGACTTCCTTTAACTGATCACAAAGGAAAAACAATGAGGCCAAACAATGAAACATTTGCAATAGAATATTGGACCTACAATACTGTATATCATTATTGTTCGTCACTTTGTTGCTGATATATGCATTGTGAACAGGGAAACAAAGATATATACACAAACCAGGGCAAACCTGTTGCATTTAGGAAATTATCTTTACTTTGAAAACCAGAGAAAGCAGCGGAAACTTACCCAAGAGTGATTTTTTTTTCTTTTAAACGGTCTGCCAGCCAGGTAACAAAAGACCCTGATGATTGTCAGATAAATATTTTACAATATTCCTGCATATTCTGTTAAAAACATTAAAACAAAATAAAATATTGGTAGCTCTCCCATTGTCCTTTTGAATGTTTAAGCAGCACCCATAATGTCCATCTACATTTTCATGCTGAGTTGAACGTTTGATGAGTCTGCTAACACAAATTTTCTCCTGTTTCATGGAAATTAGACAACCTAAACAAGGACGGCAGACCAAAAATTGCACATCATTGGAAAAAATAACCCAAAGCCAAAACGTAAAATTGTGCTACTTTATAAGCAAAATATAAATCTGTCCTTTCAGTTGTTCTAGTGCCACTGCAGAGTATCAATCTCATTTCAAGCATTTACAAGCCTTTGTGGGTCTGGCATGGCTCATCTGATTGGACACCACAAATGCATAAAAGAGCAATTTCACACACGGGGGGGGGGGGGGGGGGGGGTATGGCAGCATCCTGCTTCAACACGCTAAAACTATATTTTAAAAAAAACAAAAAAAACAGGTAACCACTTCCACTCACAGAGGCATCGCAATGCAGCTGCACGCAAACAGCTTGGGCTCATCCAACACTGTAAAAGGTCACAGGCCCTTAACAAAAAAAGGAATAAAATTCACTCTCTACCGAAAAGAACAAAAAGACGGCTTTTATCACACACCCCGCTTGCTCTGGCAAACTTCACACAATATGTGTAAACGCACCCCGCTTGCTCTGGCAATCTTCACACAGTACGTGTAAACGCTTTAGTTTTCCTAGTTATTTTAACTGAGTATGACCTTTTAAACGTTTTAATTACCATTCAAATTCAGTTAGTTTAGACACACTAAGATTTAGGTTGCAGAGACAGTATGCTAAAATTAGTGTTTGTTTTACTTTTAACTGGTGGTGTAAAAACTATGCTTTGATGAACAACAGAGGGCAGTATAGACCAATCACTAGGCCCGTCTCGGCTTTGAGACCATTTGAAACCTCTACCACGAAGCACTGCTATGTTGGGCTTAAAACGGCATGTCATCTTCCGGTTGGCATGTAATCAGATAGTGACAAGATGAGAAACATGTTAAAAGAGGTTATTTTTCAGTCAGATGGCGTCCCAGTAGCTTGGTACATTGACAGTGGAAACTCATGCCATCTGACCTTTCCACCACCAGAGTTCTCAATTTATTGTTGTGCATATAAATGTTTCATCTGATTTTTTTTTTTTGTAAGTTCCAGATTCTATAGCATTGATGGTGGCTCCCTCTTTGACGATTAACATATGCTAATACTAATTTGGGACTGAGCTCATTGGGATCTCAAATTTAGGAAGTATAAGAGACTTTTTTTTTTTTAAGTAACTGCTAGCATGGATGTTTACTGAAATATAGTTATGTAACACTGACGTAGTGCTGCTGACAAGGTCAATATTGTCATATTGATTAGCTGATTATGGTGAGCCATGCCTGGTGCCACGATGGCTTGTGAAGATTTAGATTCCAAAGGAAGTGAGTGACTCGAAGTAGCAAAGAGCAGGTAAATAAATGGTGCGGGACTTGGTAGGAGAGGCTGCAGAAGAATAGCAAGGCTACAGTCAGTGTGAAGTTGAAGCCAAACTAAGGTGAAATGAGGGGTAACGAACGCACCATCGCTGACACCTCTTGAACCTTCAAACATGTTAAAGGAGCCCAAAGCTCATGTTCAGGTCTTGTGGGACCTCAGCTTCTCAAGCAACATAATAAATCCCCTCTCGCTGAGATGTCAGCAAGACCCCAAACCAGCCTGTGCTGAATGAGTCCCTGGGTTGTTTTAGTAGCCGTCCTGTCTCAGCAGACTTCACCTCTGGAAGGGCTTGCGTACCTTCTTCTTCCTCCGAGGCGGAGGTTTGCCGCCCTCGGCCCACGGCTCGCTGGGCTCAGGGCGCTGGGCCCCCGGCATGAAGAAGCCTGTCTGGCCTGGAGGAGGAGAGAACGGGGGAGCTCCAGCACCGGGCGGGGGGTGGTGAGATGGACCTGAGGGGAAGAAGCCCCCGTTGGCTGGCATGTCACTGGGGGCTGCTCCCTTGAAGATGCGGTTGAAGAAGTCCTGCAAGTCGGCTGGATTGGCTGGACCGGAACCGGAACCGTGCTCCGAGTGTGGCCTGCAAGTAAGAAGGGAAAAGGGAAGCTGTGTGAATAAAAGAGCCTCAAATGTTAAACAATTATACAAGAGGGCACCTGCTGCTGACTAAACTATGGAACGCATGGACCAATAAAGCTCTCAGTGATCGAAGAGATGATAGACAGCGATTTTAGAAGAGATGATTAAATGAGGTTTGAAGAGAGAGCACATGTGGTGGAGAAGCAGGAAAAAAAACCGTAGAAGATGGGACAGAATAGCTAGAAAAGAGAGAAAAACAAAGAAGAGATTTAAATGTAGAGATTAGATCATGAGAAAATAGTGGAATGTGCAAGAGATGATTGAAGAACCAGAGAAGGAAGACATCACAGAAGAAATGTAAGCGATATTAAAGGTGAGCATGAGGTGAGACGGTTGAGGTGACGGAGAAGAGATGAGGAAAGAAGGGAGATGTGATGATACAAGAGATTAGAGCGGAGATGGACTAAACGGTAGAGGAGATAATAGAACAGATGATGTAAGAGAGAGTAGATGATGGACATGCGGCAAATGGTTTGTCCTGGGGGATTGGTGTCACCTGTTTCTGGCGGCATTGCTGTTGTTCTTGGACCCAAAGGAGATGTGATAGGGCACACGGTGTGTGTCTGGAGAAATGAGGATCCTCTGGCAACCCGCCCACTCTGAAACATGACAGAACGATGTCACAGACACAAAATCCTTCCACGCTATGCACAATGTCTTTTTTGTTTTGAACTGAAGCAGCATCACCTGTGATATCATACACTTTGCCGTCCATACAGGCAAAGTATGTGATACGTAGGCCCAACATGCTGGACTCAGCCCACAGGTCCCCCTCTTCAGCGCTATGGTGACGACTGCACTCAGCACAGAAACGGGCCTCTGCGAGTTCTCGATCCATCTCAAAGCGCCTGCGGTAACAAGGACACATCAGTGGTTGTCATTCTCTTCTACACGCACGAAGACACACTATTCCGCTGTGTGCGAATACATACTTGTGCTTGCCTTCACATTTGGTACACATCATGGTGTTCATGGCTTCCTTCAGATCGTCCTGCAGTTTGGTGAGGAACTCGTTCATGGACTTGGACAGCTCGGTTGCCGCCATGCGCTTCCTGTGACGGGAAACCAGAGCGTTGGATAACGTGGACTTGAATGTACAGGTTTGATAAAAGACAGATTCCATAGCCAGCCATGATGTATGAGAGACAGTGGCACTGAAGAGACAAAAGGAAGCAGAGCTGGAGGTGGCAGAAATGAAGATGTTGTGGTTCCCTCTTGGAGTGACCAGGTTGGATAAAATTAGAAATGAGCTCATCAGAGGGCCAGCCAAGGTTAGATGTTTTGGAAACAAAGTTAGAGAGAGCAGATTTTGATGGTTTGGACACATCCAGAGGAGAGATAGTGAGTATATTGGTAGAAGGGTGATTAGGATAGAGCTGCCAGGGAAGAGAGCTAGAGGAAGACCAAAGAGAAGGCTGATGGATGTAGCGAGGGAAGACATGAGGGCAGTTGGTGTTAGAGAGGAGGATGCAGGAGATAGGCTTACATGGAAAAGTATGACACGCTGTGGCGACCCCTAACGGCACAAGCCGAAAGGAAAAGAAGAAGAAGGAAGGGGGCAAACACTTTCAAACCACTGTACCTTGTGAGTTATTGTTAAGCGTACTTGGGTCAATTGAAAGGTGCGATACAAAATCCAAGCTATCCTTATTTCTCTCATTATTATTATGGCAGAGACAAGAAGGTGCCACACTACCGCAAAAGGTCCGCCAACATCAATTGATTAAGTCTGTACATTTTTTCTGTCTTTTTGTGACCCTCCAGAAGGAGGACCAGCCTCAATGAGAGAGGAAAAAAAATAAGTATACTGTATAGAGGGGGTCCATAATTTATTATGTAGCTCCGTTACTACAGTGACGACATAACCCTAATTTGTTTGAAGCCACTCACTTTTCAAGGGAGCAAAAGTATTGGAACAGACATTATTAAATTAATTAAAGTGAATAACATTTAATATTTGGTGGCATAACCCGTACTTTCAATAACTGCATCCAGCCTCCGACCCATTGACTTCAACAGACTGTTGCATTCTTCATTTGAAATGCTTTTCCATTTCTTTACTGCAGCCCCTTTCAAAATTTTTTGGGGGTGTTTCTCCCTTCAGTCTCCTCTTCAGAAGGTAAAATGCATGCTCTATTGGGTTAAGGGCCGGTGATTGACTTGGCCATTCTAAGACCTTCCACTTTTTACCCCTGATTAAGTCTTTTGTTGTGATGGCAGTGTGTTTTGGGTCATTGTCTTGTTGACTGATGAAGCTTCTCCCAATTAGTTTGGATGCATTTTTCTGCAAATTTCCAGACAAAATGGTTTTGTAGACTTCAGAATTCATTCTGCTGCTACCATCATAAGTTACATCTTCAATAAAAACTCGTGAGCCTGTTCCAGAAGCAGCCATGCAAGCCCAAGCCATGACATTACTGGCACCATGCTTCACAGATGAGCTTGTGTGTTTTTGATCATAAGCAGATCCTTTCCTTCTCCATACTTTGGCATTTCCATCAGTTTGGTAGAGGTAAATCTTGGTCTCATCAGTCCATAATCTTTTGTGGCTCATCTCTGTACTTCTTTGCAAAATCCAAGCGTTCTGATTCATTTTGCTGATGAGTGGTTTGCATCTTGTGGTATGGCCTGTATATTTCTTCTCTCGAAGTCTTCCTCGAACAGTGGATTGTGATACCTTCACCCCTCCCTTGTGGAGGTTGGCAGGGATGTCACTTACTGTTGTCTTTGGGTGTTTCTTTACAGCTTTCACAATGTTTCTGTCGTCAACTGTTGTTGTTACCCTTGGCCGACCTGTTCAATGTCTGTTACTCAGTACGCCACTAGTTTCTTTGTTTTTCGGGACATTCCAAATTCTTGTATTGGTTATGCCCAATATTTGTGCAATAGCTCTGATCGAGTTTCCCTCTTCTCTCAGCTTCAAAATGGTTTGCTTTTCTCCCATAGACAGCTCTCTGGTCTTCATGTTTGCTTAACAGCAAATGCAGTTTTCACAGGTGAAACCCAAAGCCAAAAACAAGCACTATCTAATGTTTAAGCAATCAATCTAAAAGGCAGACACCTGAGCAACTAGAAACACCCATCAGTCACATGTTCCAATACCTTCGCTCACTTGAAAAGTGGGTGGGTTCAAACAAAAGGAACTGACCTTGCCGTTCCAATACTTCTGGAGGGGATTCTATATTGGTATTGTCATGAACCGGAAAAACAGTACACTGGAAGTCATGGGGGTATTCTGGTGTTTTTTGTTTTTGTTTTTTTCAAATAATGATTAACTTCTTTAAATACTTCTGTGACAAGAACGTTACAAAAAGGAGTTGTATCTACCAGCATTGTTGAATGAATTGTGTTTGTTTTAAGAGATTCCAGTGGACAGTATTTTTTGACACTACTATAACTCACAATTCATACTCTCTCCGTGTTTCTGGGTTACTGACAATATCCCAGGCAGCCCGCAGTACTTTGAATGCCTCACCAGCTCGTGGGTGTTTATTCTTGTCTGGATGGACCTAAAAGAGACGGCATGGAAAAAAAGTTTCTATGAGTAAAGAGACAATTTATTAGTCATCCCGTCATCTAAGGCAATCAATAGAAGCATTTGAATTGTGTTTTTCAGCTCACACACCTGGACAGCCAGCTGTCTATAGGCCTTCTTTAGCTCAGCCTCAGTCGCGTGGACCTCCACGCCGAGCACCGTGAAGGGATCAAGCTCATCTTCTGGGACTTCTGCCAGGGCCAGCAGTCTTTCCAGCTCCTGGCCTGGCGGGCCTCTCCCAGCTCGTCCCGGTGACTCGAAGCCGGGCGTGTGCATGTGTCCATCCCTCCTGAAACGCTTTCTGACTCTTTCCACAAAAAACACCAACCTCTTCCAAAAACGTGTATCCTGGAACGTTGTCCAATACCGTTTTCCCCTCTCTCCACCAAGCCAGATCAAGACACTTTTCACCCGCTGGGACCCGAGCACGAGCAGAGCACAAAGAAGTCTGAGAGTCGACAAGGCAGTTTGTTTAGTCCACTTGAGTGACCCAACAACTTTATCCACCACATCCGTGCCTGCGCATTTCATCCATTTTAAAATCCGACTGGCATCTGCCTTCATTCCCGGAATGTCAGTAATCTTTCCCATGAGCTGCTGCCCCAAGCGGAAAAGTTTCAACCCTCCGGTCTCCACACCAATGCCACAATTGTGAGTTAATGTGACAATAATCTCAATCATCATGTGGACACAGGAGATGCACCAGACACTGACAGACTCAGACAGCATTTCTTTAAAAGCAAAGACGAGTTGTTTGCCCGTGCGCCTGCGGCCGCGGTTCAACTGATGATGGTGATGGTTGCGTCTGCGGGCCTGCTTGTGCCTGCCGCTGCTCGACACAAAACCACCTTTTTGAAAGGAGGGTGGCGTGAAAGCACTTTGATTGCTCTGCTCAGAAAATGATGCGCTGTTCCTCAGTTTGCACTTCCTTCCTGATCCGAAGCTCCTCCAGGTCGACTCCCCGTTCAGGTGCTGCGCCTTCCCAGATTCATCGTCCTCTTCATTTATGACTCGGGAGCTTACGTGACCATCAGCGCTTTCGTGTTCCATTCCGTCAGAAACCTCCTCGGTATCATCTCTGCCCTCCATAGAGCCACAGCACTCCACATCACCAATTCCAGAGTCGTGAGGTGTGGCCGAGTTTGGGATGGCCTGAGCATTCACTGTGTACTCACGGTTGTCTTCCGCTGCTCTCGTCACCCGACTCGACTTAATTTCTGAAGGGGAATCACCATCGGAGAGCTCCTCATCAGAATCTGTAAGGGCGTCCATCTCCCTCTCAGCTGCCACTCTCTCCATCTTCCAATCTCTTATTTCTAAGCGGTGCAAATAGATTCTTGTGGAAGATGATCTCCTAAAGCCATAACCCGTTGCAATATTCTCCCCAGACTCTCACTCCAATGTGAGACTGGGGGCTTCTAAGGTCCACCATATCAGCAGCTGATTCAGGCTTTTAAATATTTGCCATTGTGCAGCAGAAATATCTGAAAATAAACACCACATTATAAACATGGCACAAATTAAGGACATTTTCTTTGTTGTAATAATGCTTGTTGACAATAAATTTTATACTTTTGGGAATCTTCATTTGCCTTTTAAATAGTGCCAAATTTGTAAGGTCCATGAAGTTTTGGGATGAGCAGCAGAGCTGATTATGCTGGTAAATTTTTTTGCCAGATCTTCTCTGCCAATGCCAACCAAACATTTTATGTTGCTGACCCAGCAGAAGCTCAAAACAAGAGTCAACATTATCGTAACCCATGTAATCAGCTCTGCTGCTCATCCCACAAATGGATGTTTCTTTCAAATACGGCACCATTTAACATGGAAATAAACAGGCTTTCCAATAGTATAAGGTCTATTTCCAAGAATAATTGTTAAAACAAAGAAATAATCTACCAAACATAATGTTCCTTATTTTTTATGCAATTTTTAGTACAAGCAGGAACAGATATACATATATAACGAGTAGGGTTGGGCATCGCGAATCGATTGGAACCGGCACTAATGTTCCGGTTCTCCCGGAACCGTTCAAATTTAAAAATTTCGGTTCCCAGTTTCGATGCCTAGTCCTCCAGCCACGGAGAAGTGGTGGCGAAAAGCAACGAAGAAGCGGCGTAAACGAACAAAGAAGAACGGGCACGATGACGTGCTTGTGCCCAATGATAGCGGCGGCGAACAAAAGTGTGTCTTAACTTTGTTAAAATGAATGACCAGTCGCCTCAGTGCAACACTTGGAATAAGATTATATTGTGAAAAGGAGTTTTTCCCGATGTGTAACATCTGACGCGCTCCGAGCCTCAGCCTACACCGTGCGGAGCTTCAGTGAAGTCAACTCTTCAGTCACTTGAGTGATTGAAACAATAAAATACGTCTATGCCAACATTGAGACAGCTAACAAGGTAAACGGTTGCTTGCACTTTTGCACTGATGGTTTTTTAGCGTTTATTTTAGTCTTCAAACCAACGTAAGCGCCGATGACAAAAAAAAAAAAAAAAAGAAAAAAGCTTCACATTGGGCTAAAACCTCACCATAGCAAATTTACATCACAATGAATTGGGACAAAATTTAAAAAAAAATGTCACAGTATCACAAACACTAACCTTGTGCCTCATCGGTGAAAATCGGGAAAGGAATCAGTGTTTTATAGCGTTTGGTTCCATCCATTAAAAAAAATAAAAATAAATCACCGGTGCCGTGTGAAGTTACTTTTCGTGCCAAAATGCTGAGTTCCGGTGAGTATCCTTCCAAATAAAAGGCTACAAGTTTAAAACAAGAAGTCACATTAAAACTTGCACATATAAACCATTTGACGTGACGAAACAGAATACAGGGGCAACTATATAGTGAAGTCAACTCTCAGTTAACTGGGTGAGTGAAACAATAAAATAAAATAGTTAAAACAGTTAAAATAACTATTTTAACAATGCCGTATTTAACTTTTAATTGAAACATTAATTCATGAATATTAAGTCAATTGGGTTAGTTCCACACATATTGCCTTTTAGTTCAGAGGTTTGATATTGATACTGGTTATAAAGAACCTCGGGTCAATTGTTCATTTTAGTCTATGCTGCGGGCTGCTAAGGAAATGGATGTTCATAATTTGGACACCCATTATTTAAACCATGCAAACTTTTTTTTTACCCTGGCCCCTAAAAGAATCGTAATCGAGAATCGTTTGGAACCAGAATCTAACTAAGGAACCGGAATCGGAACCTGAATCGCTCAAATTCCATCGATGCCCAACCCTAATAACGAGGTTCAATAAAAGAACTGTATCTAATACTCTACTTTTACAAACAATAATAAGACACTGTCATTGACATTTGCAATGATAAAGAACTACACTCCATCATAATAAGAGATGTTTATAGGCCTTTCCCCCCCGTCTTATAACTAAATTAACACATCTCGATAAGTGTTGTGTTGCAGTCCATGTGTTGACTTATGAACGTCAGACCTTTGAATCATTAAAAATTTTCAGATCATTGTCATAATCACATCACGAATAAACAGAACGCCAATCTACCATTCAATTCAACTTCAAAGTAGCTTCTATAGAAAAATTGCAGTGTACTGATATCTGTAGATCATTAAACTGCATTTCTGTATATATCCCGCTAATAAAAATTAAGTCACATGAAGAAATTCGAGTATGCATTTTAATAAAATTGACAAAGTTCAACTTTTTACATGAACAAAATAAAGGCATGTCACTGGATGTTTAAGTCCTTCCTGATAAATAAACGTAGGAAACAGTTTGACTAAAAGCCGATATAATGTGGATTCGTGGTGCGATTGTGTTGGGAAGCTTAACCAGTAGAAAAACAAAAAGCCACTTTCCTTTTCATGTTTAATGTCAGCCAAGTACATGAGAGGCGGCTAATGTTAGCAGACGCCCTGATTTTTAGCCTTGGGAAACACCCGACCAAAAAAGGCAGGCGTACAGCCGGGTTAAAGGAGTTAAATTTAGTTCCCTTGCCTATCAGCTTTTTCGCTAAATTCTGAGGAAATGCGTCGATGGAACAAAAACACAATTACAATTTGTCCTTTAACGAGCAAATGTGTCATCGATGAGCTAACTATTCGCTAGCGACGAGTGGTAACAGTTAGCTGATAAACCACTGTTTCGCCCTCCTGTATGAATCCAGCAAGAAGTTTAAACATAATTTGGACAGCGGGGAGAAGGACATCTATTTTTCATGTGCATTCAAGTATCCTAGGTAGTAAATGTACCTCTCGGATAAGTGTGTAACCTTGTTTGTGAACAGGCTGCCAGCTGCCCGTGTTGTTTTTATGGTCGTCTTCTTCTTCTTCTCCTATTCATTTTCCGACTTCCTTCTTGCTTCTCATTCGGCTTTTTTTGTCAGACTTTTCCTGAGTCCACAAAACACACGTGAGCACTACTGCCACCTATTGACCAGGAGCCGGAAACATCCCATTGCCAATGTGAAGGATTTTTCACCAAAAAGTAAAGACACAAGACAGAACAGTGCATTTTGAATACTAATTTTGGGGAGGTTTTATATTTTAATTAATATTTACATACTTATTAATAACTAAACTAAACGTTTTTGTATTTAGTTGTTCTCAGCTCATAGGGTGTCTTATATATATATATATATATATATATATATATATATATATATTCCAAATGGCCCCCAGTAACCCCCCACCATCACACACCCACCCACACACACACACCGGGTTCCGCCACCTCTGTAGACACAGCAAATTGATGGATAACTAGTTTAGAAATTGGCTGTTGGGTTTTCGTATATGGGCTATGGCTCTGCTGTGTGTAGTGTGCATGTTCTTCCCGTGCTTGCGTGGGTTTTCTTAGGGTACTCCGGCTTCCTTCCACATTACAATAAATAAAAATGCATGTTCAGTTCATTGAAGAACCTAAGTTGTTCTAAGATGTAAATTTGAGTGTGAATGGTTTGCTTGTAAGTGCCCTGGGTTTGGCAGTCAACCGGTCCAGGTTGATCTTCACGAGGGTCCCAGCTGACTCTGGGCAAGAGGTGGGGTACACCCTGAACTGGTCGCCAGCCAATCGCAGGGCACACATAGACAAACAAAAATGAACTCGGACATTCACAACTACAGACAATTTAGGATATGTTTACACTGCAAGTCAGTTCTGATTTTTGTGACATGTATTAGATTCTTTTATTTCAATGTCCATCCATCCATCCATTTTCTGAGCCGCTTCTCCTCACTAGGGTCGCGGGCTCATTTAAATGTGAACAGTACAATACAATTTTTTTTATGCCCAAGCCTCTTTCATATGTGGACATAAATCGCATATGTATGTGACACAAGTGCAGTGTGGATGCAGATGTATGACAAACATCACAAGTGTTGGACAAAACAGACACGCGCCAAAAGCAAACAGCAGACAAAGGAGCACAAAACAGTCAGTGGCGAAAAGATGATGCTTCAGAACTGATAAATATAAAAAAATGTTGGCTCCGGTTTCACAAAATCTTTGAAATGACCCCAAATGCGTCATGAGGTGACCTACGCGAGAGGCGTCTCGTGGTTGTGCGCGTGCGCAATGTGACGTCCTGTTTTGTACAGATGCATGTGAACTCACCAACCCGTTCTGTCCTCAATAGAAGCAGTATTTTTTTTTGTAATGTGAACGACTACATAAAAAGATTAAATAAAAAAAAAAATAATAATAATAATAATCCAAATTGGCGGCACGGTGGCTGACTGGTTAGACTCACAGTTCTGAGGAGCAGGGTACAATCCCTGGCCCTGCCTGTGTGGAGTTTGTGGGGCAGATGGGCTAACCAGTTGTCCACTGTGCTGCCCTGGATCCACCATTGTTAAATTTATTTTTTAAATTAGTTTGGTTACCATAAAACGCAATCTCGATCAAGCTGCTGCTCCTCCGCATCAAGAGGAGCCAGATGAGGTGGCTTGGGCATCTTGTTAGGATGCCTCCCTGACCCCTCACTGGTGAGATCCCCGCCGGGAAGAAGCCCTGGCCACACGCTGGAGAGATTACGTCTCTCGGCTGGCCTGGGAACGCCTCGGGATCCCTCCGGAAGAGCTGGACCAAGTGGTTGGGGAGAGGGATGCCTGGGCTTCCCTGCTTAAGTTGCTGCCCCCACGACACACAAATCAGGGCCATTGATTGCAAATGAAATTTGTCAATGGGCACACACCAAATATTCAATTAATCAATACTTTGTTTATATACCACACCTGAAAAAAGCAACAGAAAGTGCTACACAGAACAGCTGCCGATACCAAATGAAAATAAATACATAAATAACAGATACCAATATATATATATATATATATATATATATATATATATATATATATATATATATATATATATATATTTAAAAAGTGATGTACAATGAATCTGGAGTAGGTTAAAAGTGTTAAAGTTAAATAAGAATAAAACAAAACATATATATATATATATATATATATATATATATATATATATAGAGAGAGAGAGAGAGAGAGAGAGAGAGAGAGAAATGTATATTGATGTGGATATGGATATAGGTATATAATTTGTAATGCAATTCCAAAAGAATTCATCATCGAAATTCTGAGAAATGGGGATGTGTACACATGATGGGCACCCTCCTTGCCAGCCTTCACAAACACCCCGTCAAACTATGAAAGCGTGTTCAGTAACATCAAAACGTGTCCTTGACTGGGGGTCGTCAGGAAGCATTGGAATACCCCTTTAAAGCTTCATGCATCTCGAAGACGCACAGGGTTAATTCCGAGCCCCCACCACCACCACCCACATCTCCAATTTGAAAGCCGCCTCTCTACCGGGAGAGGAAGGCTCTTTTTCGGTCAGATGGCGCGCTGCAGTCCGCCCCCGTCATTCTCCAGCCCACACAGACACACAGAGAGAGAGAGAGAGGCAGCCAGCGACCAATACGGTACGCCGGAGGAGGATTTCTGCCAGTGATCTCAGACTACGCCAGTCTGACGCTATTGCTTCGAGGTAAAAGACTACATTTGAAACATGGCAATACACGCAGCAACGTGTTTGCTTGCAACATAGGTTATTCATGGCGCATGAATGTGTTGAATACTTCTTTTGACTAAATGAATGATGATAGGCTTGTTTGATTGTTTGTTCTTTGACAGAAACATCTGTTGCTTGAGAGACTTCTGAGCACCTTCACTCTGCTTCCTAACCCGAAGAAGGTAAGAACCATGACGATAGCAACACTTTCTTAACTAAATGGCTGATCATCTGTGGTGGGAAGTTAAAAGTGTAGTTACTATACTGAAGTAGATTTTTCATGTATCTGTACTTTACTTGAGTATTTATTTTTCTGATGACATTTGACTTTTACTCTGTACATTTCATATCTGTGTTTTCTAGTTCTAGAATCAATTGAGGCTTCCTACTGTTTTTCAAAGTCTGTGGAAGACAACACGTTAAAAAGAACCGAATAGAGGGAGGTAGTCAAATGTGGTTAAGATCTTCACTGACTGAGATCTTGGGGTCTTATAAGGTGGAAATTTTTTTTTTTTTAAATGACAACGACATGGTGGAACATGAACAAGGGACCCTAACCCTAACACCCTAAAAAATGCCGGTTATGGGGCACTTTTTCAGTCCAGGGGAGCACTTTTCTCCTCCTAAAATTATTTTTGCGGGGGCAGGGGTGGGGGGGGGCTGATCAACCTTCTTCTTTGGTTGGTGCTGCTGAACAATTTTTTTTGCCCCCCCGCTTTGCCTAAAATAGGGGCACTTCTAAAAAAAAAAGTGTGTGTGGGGCGGGGGGCCCGTTCCGCAACCTCTGTTAACAGCAATGGCAACAGATTCAGAGAGGCAAGATATTCCCCATCTATGGCCTTATTTAAGAGAATTGTTCTTCTTGTCAGTACAAAGAAATGTGCACTTTAATAAAAGAGGGAAACATTTGTGTGCAGATTTAGTTTTTGTTGTGACAAGTTATATAAACAAGTATTATTTGTGCATAATTGACAGAAATAATAAATTTTTAGTTTTGTACTCAAGTACTTCTCAGCCTACTTTTTTACTTTTACTTAAGTACAGAAGTTGAATCAGTACTTCTACTTTAATCAGTCTTTTCACACAAATAGATAGTACTGCTACTTATTGACAGAGTGTGAGTACTTTGCCACCTCTGCTGATAATAATAATAAGTGACGCATTGTAGTGAAAAAGTCTGAATGGTTCCAATATAATAAACTAGCTTCAAAAGTAACCATTAGATAAAATAAGATTAGATTAGATAGATAGACAGATAGATAGATAGACAAATAGATAGATAGATAGATAGATAGATAGATGGATAGATAGATAGATAGATAGATAGATAGATAGATAATAGCATTTACAAGTCCTGCTGCAAGTAGGTCAATGTGTCTCATTTGCCCTCATCTTTTGTGTGCAGCGTGCCATGTCTTTGCCACGCACACTTGGGGAGCTGCAGCTCTATCGGGTGCTGCAAAGGGCCAACCTGCTGGCCTACTACGAAACCTTCATCCAGCAGGGTGGCGATGACGTGCAGCAGCTCTGCGAGGCGGCGGAGGACGAGTTCCTGGAGATCATGGCCCTGGTCGGCATGGCCACCAAGCCACTGCATGTGCGTAGGCTGCAGAAGGCCCTCCGAGATTGGGCAGCGAATCCTGCCCTTTTCAGCCAGCCCGTCTCCAGCCTGCCCTCCCTCGGGGGGATCCCGCTGTTTAAAGTGGACAGCACAGGTCCAAGCGGATCTGCGGGTGGACCGAGGAAGTCTTTGAGCAACGGGCAGCCGGGGTCACCGTCCGAGCGGGAGGATCGGGCGTGTCTTACTCCCATGCACAGTGGGAGCCCCCGGAGCCCCTGCTCTCAGGCCTCCCCACAGCCGCCAGACTCACATTACCGGGAAAAACTGTCCCCCATGGACCCACACTGGCTCACCCCAGAGCCTGATGGGAACGGCACCTTCGCCTCTGCACCAGGAATCGAAGAGGATCCGCCCAGCCCGCCACATCTACACGTATGTCCCCTCGGTCCCTCCACATCTCCAAGCTCATCTTCTGCCCCCACCCCTCTGTCGGCTTGGCCCGGAGGACAACTGGACGGGGAGACGAGCCGCGCCGTGGCGGAAAGCGTGGAGAGACTCCTCAGGACTCTGCCACGCTCCGATCAGACGGAGGTGAAGAGTCTCCTGAGGATAAACAAGAAAATAGCAAAGACCGTGGGACACATCTTCAACATGGGCTCACAGGACGTGAAGAAGGAAGAGGAGATTCGCAAGTATAGTCTCATCTACGGACGCTTCGACTCCAAGCGGAGAGAAGGCAAGCTACTCACACAGCATGAGGTAAAACAGCCCAATCGCGCAGTTGTTTTATACCCGTGTGTCACCTGGCTGTGTCATGTTCACAGCTTCCATCTGTCTTCTTCTCTCCTCAGTTGATCATCAATGAGGCTGCCGCCCAGTTCTGTATGCGCGACAACGCCCTTTTACTCAGGAGGGTGGAACTTTTCTCTTTGGCTCGGCAGGTGGCGAGAAAATGTGCCTACACCTCCACTCTCAAGCATGCAAGGTAAAAAAAAAAAAGCATGTTTGTCTTTCAGCGACACAAACAATGCTCCTGCTGCAACAGAAAGGCAAGGAATGAACAGGGCAATGTTTCACAATCTTAATTGCACCAAGGCACATATTTTACAAAATTTAGGGCACACTACCAATCAAAAATGTCACAAAAAGTATATATACACTACTGAAATAATAATAATCTCATCCCGATTTACTTACAAATTGACTTAGTGTGAAGTATGGGCTTGTTTAGTTGAACACAAATACTGTTGTATGAATGGCAACAGGTGAATTCACAGGTTCCTTGGTGGTCCTGCCATTTAATGGAAGAGCATTTAATTATGATCGTCACAATACGTCACTTGCATCGATAGATGAACAATGATACATTATTTGTATTAAATCAGAATCACCTTTATTTGGCAAGTATGTCAAAAACACACAAGGAATTTGTCTCCAGTAGTTGTAGCCGCTCAAGTACGACAACAGACAGTCAATTGACAGAGAACACTATTGTGACATAAAAACAACAACAGTCACTGAGCAATAAAAGGTTACCAGTAATGTGGTAATGCCGGCACTATTTATTTATTTATTGACAATTGTGCAAAAAGATGCATAGTCCTCTAGCAATTAGAGCAGAATAGATAGGTTATAAATAATCTTGGACCAATTAAAAGAAAGTGGATAATTTCCCACTGCACATATGATAACACTGGTCAACAACACATTTATTGTTGAAGTTTTTATAGCTGATTTAGGACAATTCTGATGTGCTGAATCCAAATATCACATTGGTTTTGCTCAATCAGGTCAACATTTTGAACTATGGCCACGTTTCTTTACTACATGTACAGGTATTTTCGCTTGAGAGGTTCAAATAAACAGAGGTTCATGCCCTGAATTTTGAATAACGATGACGTAACATTCAATTGACAGGTACTTGCTTTTATCAATGTGGACTATTCAATTTACAATAAGCAAAGTTTGTAACATTTGATTAATAAACGGTTAACAACTTGGCATAAAACCCTGACCTGTAAAAAAGAAACAGATGTCATTTTCTGATTCAGCGATGCAAAATTGTCCTAAATCAGTTGAAAAAACATGGGCAACTTCCAAATATATATATTTTAACACAGTGTAATCTAATGTGCAGAGGCATAGCGGGAGTCAATCATTGAAATATCTAAAAACAACATAAACCCCATGTGAACCTAAACACAACATTAGGTGTCAACTCATTAGGTGTACTTGTTCCAGTTTAATGAAATCCAATACAAGATGTGGACAGACAGTATTGCCCTTACGAAGATAGCAACAGTACAATAACGCTACACCAAGAGTCACTATCTTTGTGTTTGTCAGTCCATCAGTATGTTAGTAGGCCACTTGTTGGTTCACAAAGGACGATCAAAGATGGCTGGAATGTACCTTTTTTTATGGGGAGACGCTCCATTGTGACTCTGTTGACTTGGTTCAAAACTTCTGGCTCAGGCCTTCATGTGTGGAGTTTGCATGTTCTCTCCATGCTTGTGTGGGTTTTTTCCGGATACTCCGGCTCCTCACAGATTTCAAAAACATGCATGCTCGGTTCATTCAAGACTAAATGGGCAATTGTTAAGAGTGTGAATGTGGTTGTTTTGTGATTGTTATTGACTGACAACCAGTCCAGGTTACCCAAAGTTAGCTGGAATAAGCTCCAGCTCACCTGTGACCCTATAAGGACAAGCGTTATAAAAAATAGATGGATGGAATAACTCTCTAAAAGTTTCAATCAAAACAAAGCATCATCATCTTTGTAAAGTTAAAACATTGGCTACAACGCTTATAGTGAATGTACGTGCACTGTAGGTAACATTTTTATATGCATTGGTTTAAATGTCAAAAAGGTCAAATAAACATTTTGTTTGTCATTCTCTGCAGGTCAAACGTGGAGGAGAACAGTGCGCCGTTCCAGAAGAGAGCGAGGCTTGAAGTGAGTTGACAAAAAAACCTCCTGTGAGAGTGTTTGTGATTATAACATTTGTGTCCAGAGATCCCTCATTTATCGCGGGGGTTAGGTTCTGCACAACCCCCGCAACTGATGAAATCTGTGAAGCAGCAACCACATATTTAAAAAATAATTATTTATACATATGTTAAAGCTGTATGAACCTCCCCAGACTCTTATTAATCTTCACCACAATCCTATTAACATCTACAATACTCTTTTAAACACTTTCTATACTCTGAAACACCTTTTAAAGTCTTAAACATACAGTAATAATGCACAGTTGTGCTGTACACTATGTACATTTGATTCCTTGTAATATGTGTTTTAATGAATTTTTCTTTAGTTTTTTTAAAAATAGTTTTAATGTTTTAGGCTAAAAAGTGTTTACTTTACCACAAAAAAAACATCGCATGAACTCAAACTCTGTGGTGAATTACAGTATGCGCAATATCAATATGAAACAAAGATCTGCAATGCACTGAATCTTCAAAAGGTGAACCATGATATAGCGAGGGAACACTGTATATTTGGAACTGAAATAATAATAATAAAAAAGTTTCTTAACAGCTAAATGTGTTTTTAATTCCAGGTGACTGTGCCTGAGAGCACTTCGTCACTCCTCGGAACGGACGGCGCTGAGACCTTAAACCAGAGGACCGATGAGGACAGCTTGTCTGCAGAAAGTCCAGACAGCGTTTCACATGGTAAACACCAAAAGATGTTATTCTGACTTTTACTCCAGATGTCCCTCCTGCCTCTAAAACTCCATGAACCATATTCCCTTACTGTCTATCCTGTCAGACATGGGCTCACAGTGCAACCAGTCACCATCGTCGTGCCCCCCCACCGACAGCTCCAACCAGACCCCTTGGAGTCGCCATCTCATGCAACAAACGCTTATGGACGAAGGGCTGCGATTGGCTCGCATGGTGTCGCATGACCGGGCCGCCAAGGTCAAATTAGGGTCAGATGGAACTCACTCCACAGGTGACTTTTCAAACATTAACTTATTATGTTTAATTTTGCCAACAGAATAAACGACTGTTTTGCAATATTTGCCCGTCTCTTTGCAAGTTGGAAAAAACAATGAGACTCCCCAAACTCTACAGTATGCATATTTCGTGTCCATTCTTAGCTTACCAATTAGTATACCTTAAACAAAACAGGCCACAAAAGAAATCAAGCCTTTTTTATAGAGTGATCCAGCAAAATTACTACATCAGAGTTGTAACAGAAGGCCCAGCATTCATCCACCTTTGCCTTTTACAAGCAGCACAGTGAGCTAGCGGTTAACATACAGTATATGCAGCGCAGTTCTGACCTTTGAGGCTCAAATCTTGGGTCCAGCCTTCCTGTGTTGAGAATGCATGTTCTCTAGGTACTCTGGCTTCCTTCCACATTCCAAAAACATGTAAACTAAGGTAATTGAAGACTCTGAATTGTCCACAGGTATGAATGTGACTGTGAATTGTTGTTTATCCATAAGTGTCCTGCGATTGACTGGCGACCAGTCCAGGTTGTAGCCTGCCTCTCTCTGCTCTAAAAAAAAAATGTCAGTTGTGACAAGATCAACCTCACCCATGACCCTGGTGAGGATAAGCGGTTACAGAAAATGAATGGAAGGTGGAAAAATTACTGCTTTTACAGTACAGGCAGTGTAAAAGGGGGTACAGTTGAAGGATATCATGTTGATCATTTCGTTGTTAGACACTGCGCAATTGTTATGCAGTTCATCGGGTTTTACACATATCATAGCAAATGTTTTCAACAAATATGCATTTTACCCATGCTGTCATTTGTCAGCATCACAGTGGCTAAAGTTTAGCCTCAATAATAATGTGTGATATTCCTATAATGTCTTTTAAGGTTAATGTTAGTTGAATAGTTTTGACAATAGAGCTGAGTTACCTCGAGATGAAGTTATCCTAAAACGTTAACGACAATGGTTATGTAGTTTAGTTGTTCTAATTTTGCAAGTTGTCTTGCCCTTAGCGGTTAGCAATTTGTTGGAGAATAACATATGACATGCTTACGCATGGGGCAGCACAGTGAACTAGTGGTAACGACCTTCCCATGTGGAGTTTGCATTTCCTTGTGTGGGTTTTTGACTTCGTCTTTCTCTCACATTCCAAAATGATGCATGACTGTGAATGTCTATATGAGGTGTTCTACCGAAAATGTGTTTCGACTTATTATTACTTTGTTCCTGAGACTGGACTAGTTCTTCCAAAAAATCTATACTGTTTAGGTTAGTTAAAAAAAAAATACAATTTTTAACCTTTCCCCACTAAAGTGTTTTAACTGACTAAAGTTGCAAGGTGCAATTAAAGTTTCAATACAGACAGACACATTCCGAAGTCCAAATTAGAGAGGATAGTGTTGCATTGTCAAGTAAATATGAGAGGCGTTAGGTCTCTTCCTGGTATCACACTGCCTTATTAGGAAGAAGTGATGTGTACAAGTTAGTTGTAATAGCCAGAGCGAGGAAAAGGATTCCGGCCAAGACATGAGCGGGCGTGGATGGAGGGAGAGAAGAGGGAGGGAGGTGGTATAGGAAGTACTCTGTGGGCGACAGCATCAGACCCCCACCACCAGCAGCGGCGTCGCCACCTCAGCGGCAACTGACGTCAGAGTGCGTTGGCTGCGTGGGCAGAGGGGCGGGGAGGATGGGCTGTGGGGGCGATGGAGTGGGAGGTAATTGGAGGGGCGTTGCATTGACTCACCAAGTGACAGTGCACCAAAATAAAACCCGTGGGCTGCGAAATGGCACAGTCTTTTTTATTCCTCCTCTCCCGCAACCACAAGGACTGCAGAAATAACAACAATAAAAAAAAGTGACATACGTTTCATCTCTGACGTCAATCTGCTTCAATTCTTGTCTTTCACTCCAACTTTAGTTCACTTCCTCCTAACATGTTTTCCCATAAATCCTCATCTTTTCTGGCCCAATCTAGTCATGATCATCTATGTATGTGAATGTTCCTGTTTGTCATATGACCAGTAAAATTGTCAGACTATGCATATAAGGGTATACACAAGTTACTGATTAAATATTTAGTGAACATGAACCTTCATTACTTGCTCATGTGTTGACTTTATGACTTTTTTTTTCTGTTATTCAACTGCAAAGATGTTTATCAGGCAACTTATGATGACTTCACTCCATGTGGGGGTGTTTCTTGCTGAATTCCCCAAACTATTATTCAAAGACTTTAAAACACATCACTTCGTGGCGGTGACTAAGGTTTAGCCTTTAATGCAGTCCAGTCATATTAAATAGAGTACTGTATCAAATCAGAACCCAAGGGGTGTATTAGAGAGATCTCACTTCTTTAATTCTTTGAACTTCCATTTATGGACTAGAGAAGTGTTTGCCTGCGGCGTGTCAGTCCCCAGTGATTCTCAAATAGTAGAAAGCCATTAAAGCACCAGGAGGGAATAACTTTTTGTGTGATTTCCTCTCAGGCCACTACAAGTAAAGCGAGAGCGTAAATATAAATTGCATGGCAAGCAGGCTAAGGTGAAGGAAGTCAAACACAACCGTCAACCTCCAATTTGTGGGTATACTGAAAAAAATATCTCCACATAATGGAATTATAAATAATATGTTCCAAGGTGATTGGCTGGCGACCAGTTGAGGGTGTACCCCGCCTCTCGCCCAAAGATAGCTGGGATAGGCTCCAGCACGCCCGCAACCCAAGTGAGGATAAGTGGAACGGAAGATGAATGAATGAATGTTCCAAGGTCAAACAGTCACCACCATTAAAGTATTGTTAACTGAACAGTATTGTTGTTAACTGAACATCTAGTTTTAACATCCAAGGGAATTAGCAATTTTAAAAACAACACTTTTTGTCATATTTGTTAAAACTGTCAGTATGACCTGACAGTAGTCCATGAGTAAAATGATCTGTAAAAAAAATAAAAAATCATCCCTCACTGACCCCATCTTGTGCCTCAAATTTGAAAAGAAGCAAAACAACGAATCAGAGACAGAAGGCTCATGTACTGCTGTCGGGTCAAACTGACAGTTTTAACAAATATGACGAAATTATTATTTTTTTTTTCAAAAAATAGTTAATTCCCCTTTAACTGTAAAACAAGTGTAAAAAAATAACTGCTAATGTGAAAACAATAAAACACTGACATTTTGTGGCACTTCGTGAACACATCTTCAGACGAAAGGAACTAAAACCAACAATCACTTGGTCTGTACCTAAAGAAGCAAAGTTAATGAGACAAAGCACGAATAAACTAACCAATGTCATTTCAAGGTTTGATCATTTTGGTATTTTTACAAGCACAACAGTAACATTAGCATCAATGCTATTGCTAGCAACATGAAAAGCGTCCTGGCTGGTCCACATAATATTTTAGACCACTAAAGTAAGTTAAATGTTAGTCACCGTGGGGATGGCAGTGACGTTATTTTCTTTATAACAATCCTCATAAAAACCAATGTACCCAACCTATCATATTTAAAATTATATAATGTAGCTTTAAATCTGGTGAGAGATGTGTTTATTCTTTCCATTTCCTGTCTCCTTAGAGCATGCCAGTAAAGTTCCGCAGCGGAGCTCGATCACAGTGTGCCGGAGCATCAGCCCAAACATCACCAAAGAAAACACCAATCACAGAGGGAAGTGAAAAAATAAATAAAATAAAAATTAAAATTTCCAATCCACACGGCCAAGGACGGGCTCAGGACACCACTGACATGAAGAGCATCCAATGGCGATAACATCACCATCAACTTCATATGATGACATTATAAGCCTACAGTGAACTGTTTGGACATGTTAATGGACATTTTGTTATTAAAAGCATTCATTCTGCATATTGGATCCATCTATTTATTATGAGCAATGTTGCATGTTAGTGGTGCCTTGATATGAAACGCCCCAACACACAAGGGGGCACTACAACTTTGGAAATGACCCCCTTTTTAATCACTGCGTAGAACACTGCAAGAAGAAAAGTTTTATTAATATTTTCAAGCATGTAAAATATAGAGCAGTTTGCTGATTTTCATTTTCAGGAAACAGTCAAAAGAGAAAAATGCATCAATGATGGTGACTTGCATCCTGTCAGTCTTAACATCTGTTTTGAAATACAACATAAAAACAGATTTTATCTTTATTTTGTGTATATACACACACGATATATAATGCTTTTGTCATACTAGAGGTTTTCGCTTGATTTTTTTATTTTTTTAAATCTTTTATACAGTTTTTCCTTTTTAAGCTCAGTAAGAACTTTGCCTTTTGGGTTGAAATCAGGTTTGATGAGTTAGAGACGTTTGGCTCAGCTGCACTTCACTTTCATCTATATTTGTTTTATGTGTTGTGCCAAATATGCATCATCAGAACAGCATTACACGCCAATACATTTTAAACTAAGATTGAAGGTGACTAAGGTTTAAAAATATATCAATATAGGGTTTTGATATGCCACTATGGTGACACTATAGCAGTGTGTCATGGAGATTAATGACTTTTTGACTTAACAACTTTTTTTTTTTTTGTAATTGTTGTTTTAGCCTTTGAATCTGCGTTCAAACATACACAGGCAGAATTTTAATTTCTATAACATCTGGTTGCATTAGAGCAGGGATGGGCAAAGTATGGGCCATAGGACACATTTACAATATTAGCTGCATTAATTTACCCTTTTAATCCTCAAATTAATGAATTAAAATGCATTAATTTTCCTGTGTGGAGTTAGTATGTTCTCCCCGTGGTTGCATGGGTTTTCATGGGTACTCCGGCTTTCTCCCACATTCCAAAAACATGCTTGTCAGGTTAATTGAAGACTCTAAATTATCCTTAGGTGTGAATGTGAGTGTGAATGATTGTTACATAAGGATGATATATAATCATAGATATTGACATAAAAACGTGCATTAATTACTATATTGTTAAAGTTAAGAGTTTAACATACACATTAAAAAATATATATCCTCATCTAAAAATACCGTAGTCCATCAACCTATTTTACAAATCAAATGTGGCCCGTGAGCAAAAACATTTGCCCATCACTGCATTAACTGTTTGACTCTGAAACTTAAACAACAACATGCTTATAATAATGACACATACAGCCTGGGCTGGATGTTCATTCTACCTGCTTGTCTTTGCAGCCTTGGTGACAGTTTATTAATTTGCCAACCAATCCTTTATTTTGTTACACACACACACACACACACAAAATAAATTTTATTCCCGATGGCTGCAATGTGTTGTATTGCAATGCACACATACATGTGTCTATTGCAGAAGCTGCTGTCATCTTGTTTGTTGTGCCGATGCTCTCCTGCAAGCTGTGACTCATGATGATACCACCAGAACTCACACACTTAGATGGAGATGTCCTTTCAAGACACATGGAAACATATGTGGAAATCTTAGATAAGGAATGTAGTTGTGTTGAAATAAAAAAAAATCCCATGCAAACTGTTGTCATCATAAAATGTTTAGTAACTGTTCAGTAAATTTTTTTAAGTCACATTTTAACATTCTTTTTCTGTCATACACATTTGATTAATTCATTTCCATCTGTTCATCCATCCATTTTCTCCAGCCAACTGTTCTGATTAAGGTCGCAAGGGAAATGGAGCCCATCCAAGCTCACTCTTGAGTGAGAGGTGGGGTACACCCTGGACTGGTCGCCAGCTAATCACAGGGCACGTATTGTATAGACAAACAACTATTCATACTCACATACCCACCCATGGGCAAATTGGAGTCTTCAAAGAACCTAACGTATGTTTTCGGAATGTGGGAGGAAGCTAGAGTACCCAGAGAAAATACACACAAGCATGGGGAGAACATTCAAACTCCACACGGGACGGCAGCAAACCACTATGTTACCGTGCTGCCCCATGTGAAAGCATGTTAGACTGGATGCTATTCTAAATGAACTGCCTACAAATTGCAGCTAATATCGCGCCAACTCTCTAAATTACCACTGGTCCACTACATAAACAACTAACATAGCTAAAGTTCTAGAATAACTCAGACATCAAGCTAACTCACTGTTGTCAAAATGATTAAAATACTATATGATTATCATACATTATAACTGTGGCTATTGTCATGATCTGGGATTTTCTTTTTTCTTTTTTTTTTAAATTGGTTTAGAATAGATTTCAGCCACATCCAAACAGGTTTTAGTGTATCTGCAAAAGTTCTTGAACGTTTCTGCATTCCGTCCACACAGAGCCTGCGTTTTGGGAGCTCAAATCCAATCATTTTTTAAACCAGGTTCCATAGTGGCTAATCTCAAAACGCTGCCTTCACGTTTCCGTGTGTACATCACATTCACTTCTTTTTTGATACGACGACACGGTTGTGCAAGTTGTGGCGGGACTGTGCATGAACACTGCCAACATTAACACCGACTGGTGGGTTACTTGTGTTGCATTCGTCCTGCATAAGTCCTGGGCATGATAGGCATTTCCAGCAAAATCTCTCCAAAAAAATCCAGTCCACACAAATGTCTCCTTCATTCCTCGCTTTGCATTCACTGCCATTGATGTGAGTTTGTTTACATCACAGAGCCTTTTGCTCTCTGTTTTTGGTGACTTCCTGTGGCTGCGTTACACTGCCACACATGCCTGGCTTACATCTGTATACCACAGTGTTTCAGCGTTTCCATGAAACAATTCCGTGTTTAGATCGGCTTCGTTTCCGTGTGGACAAGGTTTTAGTTTTGCTTCATGTTATGTCATGTTTTTCTGTGTCCCTTGTTCATTTCTCTTCAACTCGCTAGGCTTTTGTTTCTGTTCTCGTCAGCCTTGTTCCTTGTGTCTACCAGTCAGCTCCCTCCAGCTACTCGTGTCATGTCCAGGTGTGCCTCATTGTCTCATCAATTTTTGTTTACATAGTTCCCTACTTTCAATTTTTGTTTACATAGTTCCCTACTTTCTTTCAGTTCCCAGTTATTGCTGTCATATAGTATATCACGTAGCTTTAGTCAGGTCATATTTCCTGTAGTGGTGAGTGTTTCATTTCATTGTAATTCTTTATTACTTTGAATTTATATTTTGGGGGATTTTCAGAATTTTATATTTAGATTTTTCTGTGAACCTTGTTTGTTAATAAATACTTTTTTGAGATTACGCTTGCTCACCTGCCTTGCCTCCCTGCTCCCCTGTGATTGGGTCCACCACATTTGCCAAGTCCACCATGCAAACCCTTAGCCCTGACAGCTAAACTTTACTATTCACACCTATGGACAATTTGTAGTCTTCAATTTACCCATGCAAACTCCACACAGGAAGGCAGGAGCTGATATTCCAATCCCGAACCTTAGAACTCTGAGGCAGACATGCTAACCAGCAACTGTAAATGTATTTCAACACAAGATAATCATATCCATATTCAATTATTTTTCCCTACAGTGATCATGAAAGAAAGAGGGAGAATGAAGGCAGATGAAGACGGTGTCATCAATCAGCTGTCAGCAGTGTTAATTAGCGCCTTCATTCGTGTAGGCTATTCTTAGCCTTGGTGTTCCCTCCTTAGCAACACAGCACTGAGCAGCTGACAGATGACCAGTGAAAACTAGATTGCAATGACACACACTTTTTATTTTTTTTTATTGTGTCGCCATTCCAATAACCTACAGGTGCTCATTACTGTTTTGAGGCTTAAAAAACATTACAATCTTAAGGCATGCTGTGAAATTCTGTTCGGTCCAATACATTAGGCAAAGCATACATCACAGCAGTGATTCCCAACCACTGGTTTGATAGATTCATTGTTCATCTATCTGAGTGACATACTGTATAGTGACAGGCATAACAATTAAATGCACTTCCACTAGATAAAAGAAGGTACAATTAACCTGTGTATCCACCTGTTGCCGTTCATACAACAGAATAATAGCTTTGTCTTCAACTAAATAAGCTCAGAATTCACACTAAGTACATTAGTGAGTAAGATCATTATTATTATCATAATTATTATTATATAAATTATTATTATTTCATTATTTCAGTGTACAGTATTTTTTGTGACATTTTTGTTTGTGACATTTTTTCTAATGTAGGGAGACTACTACTCTTAAATCTTTTGACTCATCTATTGATCAACAACCAAAATCCCAGCTATCTTCGGGCGGGAGGTAGGGTCCACTCTGAACCGGTCGCCAGCCAATCGCAGGGCACATAGAAACAAACAACCATTTGCACTCACATTCACACCTACGGGCAATTTAAAGTCTTCAATCAACCTACCACGCATGTTTTTGGGATGTGGGAGGAAACCGGAGTGCCCGGAGAAAACCCACGCAGGCACGCGGAGAACATGCAAACTCCAGACAGGGGGGGACCGGGATTTGAACCCCGGTCGCCAGAACTGTGAAGCAGATGTGCTAACCAGTCGTGCTGTGGCCGTATGAGCAATTGCATACACACATTTATTTTATTAATAGTGTCGCGCTGAAAGAATAACGGCTAACAATATGCATGAAAATGACCTGATAAGCTTAACAACAAAAGGCACATATTTAATGCACTGGGAGAATGTTTTTTTCTTTCTTAACTTTCATAAGCAACAGTGTTGATTGTCAATTCCTGAAACTACAAAATGACAAAGCAAGCACAAAACACAATGTTGTGAACATGTTCTTATTCCGCCTGCCAACAGTTGCAATATCTTTAAAAGAGCAGAGGTTGACAGCATCCCTCTGCAAACACTTTATGTTCCCACTCCATTTAGTCCGTCTCCGTCAGGCTTATTCACATGTTGTGTCGTTTTGCTGTATTTTACTTTTATTTTATTTTATCATACAGTGATTAACTCCTCCTGACACTTACAGTATATGACAGTTAAGATTGTTAAGATGTATACTTAATTCAGGCTTTATGAAGGCAACAATTTGATTTTGCCTTTATAAATTTAATAATTGTCAGTTTTGATGAAGCCGTTTGCGATGTTTTGGATAAATCACGTGTAGAGGTTGAATTAGGAATTTTAAAGAGGAAACCCAAGCTCGTCTTTAGTGATGGTAACTAGGTGACATGGTTGTGGAGATGTTGCAGGAACTCCCCCCTGGTTGTTGTGTGTCCCGGAAAAACGGCCTGGCAAAAGTCGCACACGTGAGAGTGCAGCGTCACATCGGACATCAGCAATCTGCCTGGAAGACTCTGGAGGTCAAAGCCAAGGAACTGGCAGTCTGACAGAGACATCTGAGGCAAACACAGCACATTTTTACAGGTAAATATGGGAAACAATGTGTTGGTGCAAATAAATGCCGTCCCCTGATGTGGTTCATTTACCCTCGAGTTGTGGTGGCTCCCGCCTTCACTGGGAGGATCACAGGAAAACCTATTTGTTAAAGAGTCCTGTGCTAATGACATCTTTTGTTGTGCTTTGCCATAAGACGCCTTCATGCTGAGCTTGGACATATCTTCAGCTAGGAGATGAGATGTGTTCTCATTTGGAGGGCGTGCATACAAGTCAGACTGTGCTGTGGGGTTGTGTGCACTTATTGTGTTTCCCTGGAAATGCACTGGGATTTCTTGGATACGCTTGGCAGACAAGTCTCCATTTGAAGCACCTGCAGACAAACGCTTTTACTGAGTCATGATGGATAGCGAGACCTATTTTCTGGACTGTTTTGTTTAACCTTTGGCCTCCTGTAGGGTTGTCATAAGTCGGTGCAACAGAGCCGCCTGCCTAAGACAAAGAGATTTCAGGCGAACAAACTCCTGGTAAAGTTCTCTGTATGCTGCCTCCATCTTATATCACCAGTCTGCAGCTGTGGAAAGAACATGGCTAATTAGATGAGGGTTTTAACACATTTAGTTATGTCACCACAGTCCATGGACATAGCTACATTTAGACATAGTAACATGTGAACAAACATACAGTATGCCTAATATGTGGCAAACACACCTACAGGAAGTGAAAATTAATTAAAATATAGATCTTGTTCCTCATTTGCTATACTTCCAATATTGTAAGACTTTTTAATAAGTTTATAGTGTGTGTAACATGTGGCACGGTGGAAGACTGGTTAGAGCGTCTGCCTCACAGTTCTGAGGACCGGGGTTCAATCCCCGGACCCGCCTGTGTGAAGTTTGCATGTTCTCCCCATGCCTGCATGGGTTTTCTCCGGACACTCCGGTTTCCTCCCACATCCCAAAAAACATGCATGGTAGGTTAATTGACAACTCTAAATTGCCCGTAGGCGTGAATGTGAGTGTGAATTGTTGTTTGTTTGTATGTGCCCTGCGATTGGCTGGCAACCAGTTCAGGGTGTACCCCGCCTCCTGCCCGATGATAGATGGGATAGGCTCCAGCATGCCCGCGACCCTAGTGAGGAGAAGCGGCTCAGAAAATGGATGGATGGATGGATGTGTGTAACATAACATAACAGTGCACAAATGCATGCTTGGATGAGGTTGTCATGCTCATCATTTTTTGAAAAAAAAAAAAAAGTACCGGCATTACCAGATAACTAGCAACCCTTTACTGCTCAGTGACTGTTTTTTATTTTTTTTATTTTGTCAATGTCTTTATGTCTCAAAAGTGTTCTCTGTCAATTGACTGTCTGTTGTCGTACAAGAGCGGCTCCAAGTACCGGAGACAAATTCCTTGTGTGTTTTTTGGACATACTTGGCAAATAAAGATGATTCTGATTCTGATCACACTTTTGAGATGAACTAGAACAGAGGTCATGATAACGTCAGTGAACTCACAAATGTTCTTCTGGATGAACAAAATAAACATTCCACAGACATACTCTAAATCTTGTAGGAAGGCTTCTCGCTGTATGTGCAGTGACCCGAGTGACCACGTGGCCAAATACTTTGTATCGTGTATCATAATTGCTATTATCTTGTCCATACACTAGTTAAGAAATATATGAAAAGATAATGCTCTTCTAGATTTATGTGCTTCAACATGGTACGCATTGAGGGATATTGTGCTACATTGGAAGTTTTTTTTTTTTAACTTTACTTTTATTGACAACACTTATTTTTGGGAGCACCTAGAGTGATAGGGATATGATCTAATTAACAAAAGAGCCGAATGGACTGTGACTAAACATACAGATTGAAGTGGGTTTGCATATTGGAGGAAACACATCGAGTTCATCTTACGTATATGACATAATTTATTAATGCAAAAAATAAAATCCATCTTTTTTTCTCTACCGCTTATCCTCACTAGGGTCACCGGTGAGCTGGAGCCTATCCCAGCTGACTTTGAGCGGGGTACACCCTGAACACGTGGCCAGTTAATCACAGGGCACTCAGAATCGACCATTCAGACTCATATTCACACCTTTTAGATTCTTCAATTTGCATGTCTTTGGAACGCACGTGGGAAGAAGCACAAGGAAGGCCGAAGCGAGGAATCGAACCCCGACCTCAGAAATGCGCGCGATGGATGTGCTAACCACTTTTATCCACCATGCCGCCTCACGAATAGCAACAATGAAAAAATATATTTGAGGACACATCTACTGTATAGGTACAGTATGTACTCTACTAGCTTACAGTATACGGTATAGGCTAGCTGTAACTGCGAGCATTCACATAGCCAACAATAAAATGAGGAAGAAGGGCTAAGCTTCCATGTCTTTTCACACGTAGCAGGTTAAATGATGATGATAACAAAGTCAGCTTTAGTTTCATTGGATTTCTGATGCAAAAACAGTCATGAACTAAGATGTAGACTAAAAATTAGACTCAAACATGACATGTTCTTTCCAAATTTGACCTGAAAGTACCACCCTTTGGTGGAATCTTTATTAGTTTATGCAGTATATCTGAGATTTTGAAAAGGTTAGACCAGGTTAGACTCATAATATATAGTTAAACGTAACGTTTAACACATAAAAGAACATCCACTTTTGAACAGTTTCATTTTCATAATTTCGGACTTTTTTTTATGGAACATTAATGCCATCACTTATCTCGGTTGTCACGAAGCAATATTGTCTAAATTGTGCACATTTGTCATTCGGTCAACATGGGATCATGTTTTCAACACACTTTACCGATATACGGTAACAAGCAGATTTTTGTTATTTATTTACATTTTATCTTGTTTTGTTATCAGTTTAACTTTCTGTAAAGAACAAATATGTGGTTAATTCCTAAATACCTATGGTTTTAATCCTTTTTTTTTTTTTTTTTTGTGGAAACATCCTAAGGTCCTGTTGATGCAATCACTCAAAATTAAGAAAAGTAATTCAAATGTAATCAAAGGTAATTAGTTATATTACTTTGAAAAATTAATTGACATAGTTACGCTAATATTTTATTTTCAATAGGGTAACTTGAAATTGTAACCAACTACATTTCCAAAGTAATCTTCCCAACACTGCCCAAATGTTATGTACACTGACACTCAGTGAGCAGCTAGACATGTACACTGCATCATGCTGAGTATTTCAAACATTTTGGTTATAGTTTTAGTTTACAGTAGTAGTGTCTTTTGAGTGTGTATCAGTAAACGTTTACTGACCAGTCACACGATCATCTGCCGCAGCTCCAAGCAATCACTTCTATCCAGCTACGTTAATCTCATAAAGGTCTCCTGTAATAGCCAAAAACATTTGTTATATAAATTCTGGACATTGTGGTTCGTTCTCTCGTACCACCTTATACTAGAAGCTAGAAAGAAAACGGAAGTGGCTAAGGAGAATGAGGAAGTGAAAAGCATTTTGTTGAAAGGGAACCTCATGCGTTAAATAAGACTACGGAAAATATTTTCAGAACATCATAGCAAACGTCATGATAGCAATGTCAGTCAGTATTTTGGAAAGTTGTCATCATTTTTGGGGCGAAAAGAGCTTTCTATTTTTTTCCATGCATGAAATATAGCATACATACAGAAAACCCTCTAAACGTCTCCGTTAGGTCCAAATGTATTTGGACCATGAGAGTTATATATAACTATGTGACTTTTGAGTCCCTGAACATGGAGGTAATTGCTGAATGGTAAGCATCACATTTTTGTAAAACCTTTCTCAAAGAAAACTGGAAGTCCACTCTTAAATTATATCTAGATTTTTTTAAATATGGTGGCAAATCCATTTTGGTGGTATACAAAGGCAAAAATCCCAAGACTGTCATTGTTCTAATGACTGTAATCACTTGTCAAATTGTACTACGACATTCTTCATTCAATATCAGACCTAAAATACAACAACTTAAAAAAAGTGTGTTTCAAGAATAATACTGTAATGGTGCATTAGTAGTTTATATATATATATATATATATATATATATATATATATATAAATTTGCCATTATAATCATATTTTGTTTAAATTGTCATCTGTTCTTTTTTGGTTTGTGATTTTAGATTTGAGAGAAATATTTACTTGTACTGGCCTGCAGTTTACTCATGAAAATAAGGAACTCACTTTGTGTTCTGCTTTTCTTTCACCTCTGTGCATCATTTCCCCCTGTTACACTCTAAAATAGTTTACTTGAACACACGGAGATAACCTTGCTGATAGGAACTGACTGCAGATGAAGCAGGTGTGCTAATAGAGATCAGAAGACCTTGTCTCAGAGAGGCCTTAGGTAGAAGTAATTATTACGAGCTTAAACCATCCAACTCTCACTAATGTTCACGCTTCTTGTCATTACAGTTGGACAATAGCCCAAAGCTCAAACTCCCTTCATGCATGATGTCATGTGAGACTTAAACTGCATTTTGCTCCTTTTGTTGGGTACTATCGTGATGCAAAGAGTAAAAATGTGATGATGACTATACAACTAAAAATAGTTATTTAAAGTTATTTCAAGATAAAAGAGTTGCACGTTACCTATAACATTACATTTGTTTTGTGATTGTGATTAGGATTTGACTGTAGGACTGATTTCCATTATTTTTTCCAAATCCGCAAAAATCCATCCATCCATTTTCCGTCCCACTTATCCTCACTAGGGTCGCGGGCATGCTGGAGTCTAGCCCAGCTATCTTTGGGCGAAAGGCGGGGTACACCCTGAACTGGTCGCCAGCCAATTGCAGGGCACATAAAAACAAAAAACCATTAACACCTACAGGCAATTTAGAGTCTGCAATGAACCTACCATGCATGTTTTGGGATGTTGGAGGAAACCGGAGCACCTGGAGAAAACCCACGCAGGCACGGGGAAGACATGCAAACTCCACACAGGTGAGGTCGGATTTGAACCCGGGTCCTCAAAACTGTGAGGCAGAAGGGCTTACCAGGATTTCACTGTGCCACCAAATCTACACAAATTCCAAACATATTTCTTTTTGTCAGACTGCATGATTAAGATAGGATCAGGTGCAGCTGGTACATGAATGTGAGTCACTGTCATTGAGATTTATTAAGACGAATGGATGGATGTGCTGCTTGAGGCTGATGTTGGTTTAAAAATAAACCTTATTTAATGCATCGGAGTCCGGTGGGTGGCAGATTACTTTCTCTGACATCCATCCACTTGAGTGCCACCCCCCAAACCCTCCTCCCTCTGAGTTTGGAGCCAGCACCTTATGATCCCAATGGACTTGCCAGTCCACTTCACTTATGTAACTCTCTGTTTAAGGAACATGGGAAGACTAACTCTAATGACATCTTTTCAAAATGGTTGCAGCGTGGGTGGCGGTGTGGAGGAACAACACATTCAAAAGAACAGACTCTTTTTTAGAACACATAAAGATGGACTTGTGTGAATAATTTCAAGACTGTACAATATTTTTATATTTTTATTTTTATATTTAAGTTTTATAATGGTTTACTAGAGTGTCCCCAACTAGCGTGCCATGGCATCTTTGCGTGCTGTGTGAGATCATCAGGTGCCGCAGGAAATCATCAAGCTGTACTTAATTTGTTGGCTAATTATTATTTACTTAATTACAAATCTGTCTGTGTTCATCTGTCTATGCCAGCGACGTATAGCAGCAGGAAGAATAATTAAATGCCCTTCCATTAGATGGCAGAAAATACAGTAAACCTGTGTATCCACCTGCTGCTATTCATACAACAGAATAAATCATTGCTTCCTGTGAGTATATTTGGTTTGTGTTCAATTAAACTAGCCCAGTTTTTACGATAAGTAAGTCAGTTCATGAGTAAATATTTCAAGTTAAACATATTCATGGATGAGGGAAGCAGCCATTTAAACTGCACCTTTGGGTTTAATAACAATACACTGTAGAAAAAGTATATTGTCCAACAGACTTTTTTGTTGTTGAAAACATTAAACTGGACTGACAAGTATTTGAAACGTTTGTTAATGCTGAACTTTAACTATTTTCACTCGTATTTTCTACAGTGAAAATATGTTCATGCTCATTCTAGTTTAAATTTGAAAATAGATGTGACAAACAAGTCTTATTTTGAAAGTCCCTGCTCTTTGCCAGACTGTTTCTATTAATATGTCTCTTAATATATTATCTTTTGATTATATGTGTAACACCATCAGGTGTGTCAGATTACTATTCGTGTGTGACATGTAAAAGCCACACATTCCAATAAAAATTAAGATATGTAGATAACAAAAAATATGTTTAAATGTTATTTATACTGAATCACTGATGGATAATGCACATAATAATTGCTGAGGAGGCAGCTGAGTTGCACTCCCACTACACGCTTCACCCCAAGTAACATAAGCCCAAAGAGCACAGATGCTGATAAACGAGCTGGCGAATGTATAATGCAAATTCACATACCCGCTAGTATGAAGACTTTTGACACAAAATATTTGCACCGCTATTTTTAACAGCTGGTCTTGTTTCCAAGGACTTGTTCAACACCTTGTCGCCTCCAACACTGCTGTAGGGCCACTCAAGAAGAAGAAGACGAAGAAGAAGAAGAAAAATGCCATTCACATTGCATGCTAAAGAGTCTGTTTATTTTGGATTTATGCAGGTATTTGATTGTGTCTTATCGGTCAGACCACCAATCGTGTTTGCTGGTTTGCACACCATGTGTTTGCTCTGACCTTGAACCCCTCCTTCCATACACATACACTGTGCCACCCTTGCATTGCACTTGGTCCTTGTGTTAGGGGCTCTCTGAAGTGCGTGTATATGTGTGTACATGTGAGTAATAGTGGTGGTGGGGGGGGGGGCTTTGCTGTGAATAACTTCTGGGCCAGGAACTGTCATCTGCCAGTGCAACACGATCTAGCCTGTCAATCTTGTTTTATAATTGTAACATTCTCATGTTTTTTGGCTGAGCAGAGAGAAGTTTCCAACATAGTGAGAAGCGCAGGCGAACACATATTGAAATAGATATGCTTTTTATCTCTCACTGTGCTTCTCTAGCAGCAAG
This sequence comes from Phycodurus eques, assembly GCF_024500275.1. NCBI lineage: Eukaryota > Metazoa > Chordata > Actinopteri > Syngnathiformes > Syngnathidae > Phycodurus > Phycodurus eques. The sequence goes on from NC_084534.1 coordinate 14,518,817, forward strand.
TGACATTACAATAAAAAAGGCGTTTTTTTTTAACAGGTTATCTACACTCCATTAGGTACACCTGCACAATTGACATTATAATTTGTTTTTACTTGAATTAACATTTTCTTAACTATCAGTTCCACAGGATTTTATAATGTTAGTTAAAATCCATGTAAAGTGAAAATAAATGTCTTCTAAACTGGAGACACCACAGAGAATAGTTTTGTTAACCACCTGCCAAACTTGAAGGATTGAAATAATCGCCAAATGTCAAAATTCAAGCCATTTTCTCCACTCTCAAACATCGTGGCAATGTCCACTGAATGTGTTAAAACCACACCTCGCTCAACTGTCCACTGCCAATCAAATACCAATACTACGACCTAGAAAAATGTATGCTACTTCATCTAGCATTTATATTTTGTCTCCACATAGCTACATGTTTGAGCCGCGAAAATATATCAGGCTTAAAAGCCCCCTGGTGGCTGGATTCCACAGTGTCATCGAGGGCTTTTCTACGCCGACACAATGAGACACTCTAAAGCGGCCATAACAGCGCGAAGCCCCTGCCCACACACTGCCTGTCAGATCTGGCTTTTATTTTATTTCATTTTCCCCCTTCGTCATCTTTCTGCGCATGACGTGTGCGAACTCGCAGCCGACAATGAGACACTCTAATGCGGCCATGCAGCCTGAAGCTTCGGTCCATACGCTGACTGTCAAGTTGGACTTGTTTTCCCCCTCCTCGCACGTCTGCCTTTCTCTGTGTGATGTACGCACACTCAGTGCCGACAACAAGGCGCTCTCATGCACCAGTCACAATATGTAATCCTATTGATCGACATCAAGGTGCGCTGTCGGAGAGGTGTTGTTGATATGTCACACGACACGGAAGATATCCAAAAAAACAAACATGCTGGATTTCTCATTTTGCCGTTGTTGAGCTATCGTAAAGCCAAATCATTGGCCGTGGATTATGTCACACTACAAGAGGTTTTGTCATTCCCGCCAAAATATGTCGGGCCTAATCTGGGAAATGGCTTGCGGTTGCTAATCAAGGCAATATCGGGGCTAAAATCCTGTAGTCGAATCTAGACATAAAGCGACCACGCCAGCCGACTCGCCTGAGGAAGATGCATTTTCAGGTGTTGGCATAGCTCGCTAGCTAACAGCATACCACAGTTGCGCTGAATAACTGCTGATGCAAACGAAGATACTGAAGTACTTATTGGGTAGGGGAGGGACTCATGCTGGCGCCCAAGTGAGACACTGGGCCCCATTTTAGCCAAGCCCAAAAAATAGGGAAAACTGAAAGTGAAAAACAATTTTACACGATGGGCTCTATTTTCATAGACTATGCAACGTGTACCAGAGCGCAAATGGTGAAGTACCTTGATTTTCGTGGAAGCGTAAGGGTTTGCCAATTTGGCAGCCTGGTCTAAGCCAAGATGGGCATACCGACACAACAAGGCTGTGTCCTTTGACATCTGCCCGGCACACACGGTGACAATTTGGTAACTGAAAGTTGGTCTAATGTACAGCTGCTCAGACCATGTCTAACTTGGCGCCATGTACACCGCTGGTCTAACACGATTTTTGTGAATTTGATCGAGGCGCAGGCAGACAGATACACAAGCTCCGTGGACATGTGTGGTGGATCAGACATATTTCATTCACATATGTGTAAACAGTGGACAGTGAACCCTCTTAATCATAAAGCATAAAGCAAATCATTGATTCCATTATTATTATTTCTGAATCATCCCACAGGCCGGCACGCAGCTATGGAGGGGCACAAGAACAATGTAGATGGGATAAATACATGAGGTATCGGAACATCTTTAAGTCGGTTATCACTGTATTTAATCACGCTGCCTGTTGCCACATCAGCCAAGAGCAGTGACAATGCTCCGGTCATGGATCACTGCATCTGCATATAGAGTTACAGATATATATGTATGTATATGTGTGTGTGTGTGTATATATATATATGTATATATATATATATATATATATATATATATATATATATATATATATATATATATATATATATATATATATACATACATACACACACACGCATATATACAGTGGGTACGGAACGTATTCAGACCCCCTTAAAATTTTCAGTTTTTTATATTGCAGCCATTTGCTAAAATCTTTTAAGTTCATTTTTTTCCACATTAATGTACACACAACACCCCATATTGACAGAAAAAAAAATATTGTTGAAATTTTTGCAGATTTATTAAAAAAGAAAAACTGAAATATTACACAGCCATAAGTATTCAGACCCTTGGCTCAGTATTTAGTAGAAGCACCCTTTTGAGCTAATACAGCCATGAGTCTTTTTGGGGAATGATGCAACAAGTTTTTCACACCTGGATTTGGGGATCATCTGCCATTCCTCCTTACAGATCCTCTCCAGTTCTGTCAGGTTGGATGGTGAACATTGGTGGGCAGCCATTTCCAGGTCTTTCCAGAGATGCTCAATTGGGTTTAAGTCAGGGCTCTGGCTGGGCCATTCAAAAACAGTTCTATCTTGTTCTCATCAGACCAGAGAATCTTATTTCTCACCAACTTGGAGTCCTTCAGGTGTTTTTTAGCAAACTTTCATGTGTCTTGCACTGAGGAGAGGCTTCCGTCAGGCCACTAGTCATAAAGCCCCGACTGGTGGATGGCTGCGGTGATGGTTGACTTTCTAGAAATTTCTCCCATCTCCCGACTGCATCTCTGGAGCTCAGCCACAGTGATCTTTGGGTTCTTCTGTACCTCTCTCACCAAGGCTCTTCTCCCCCAATTGCTCAGTTTGGCTGGACGGCCAGCTCTAGGAAGGTTTCTGATCTTTACAAACGTCTTACATTTCAGGATTATGGCGGCCACTGCGCTCTTAGGAACCTTAAATGCAGCAGAATTTTTTTGTAACCTTTGGCCAGATCTGTGCCTTGCCACAATTCTGTCTCTGAGCTCTTCAGGCAGTTCCTTTGACCTCATGATTCTCATTTGCTCTGACATGCACTGTGAGCTGTAAAGTCTTATATAGACAGGGGCGTGGCTTTCCTAATCAAGTCCAAGTCCAATCAGAATAATCAAACACACCTGGACTCCAATGAAGGTGTAGAACCATTTTAAGGATGATCAGAAGAAATGGACAGCACCTGAGTGTCACAGCAAAGGGTCTGAATACTTATGGCTGTATGATATTTCAGTTTTTCTTTTTTTATAAATCAGCAAAAATGTCAACAATTATTTTTTTTCTGTCAATATGGGGTGCTGTGTATACATTAATGAGGGAAAAATTAACTTAAATGATTTTAACAAGTGGCTGCAATATAACAAAGAGTGAAGGATTTAAGGGGGTCTGAAAACCTTCCGTACCCACTGTATATAGATAGATAGATAGAGAGATAGATAGATAGATAGATAGATAGATAGATAGATAGATAGATAGATAGATAGATAGATAGATAGATAGATAGATAGATAGATAGATAGATAGATAGATAGATAGATAGATAGATAGATAGCAAAACAATAATGCAATCCATTCTTGGACATCAGTATAGTATTTGTTTCTACATATATTTTCATATTATTTAATGATCATTTTAACATTACAACAGCATTATTGTTCTTAGCTGACTGGCTGGAATAAATCACATGGTTGTACTGCCTTAAAGTGAGGTTTGTTGTTCATTTTGACTTATTATTAACGGGTTAACCATAAATTTAATGCTTATTCTTGGTTTTCTCTCAAGTATGGCAGTCCTCATTGTGTATGCATTATAGAATAACACCAGTCAAGTGCATCACTGTCAAACTCTTAGGTTTACACCAAAGACACAACAATAACAGCCATTTAATAGGCGAGGTGCAAACAGATCCTCAGCAACCTATCCTCCACTTGAGAATGATAATTCACTTAAAAGTTAATACATTGGGCAGCAAAAGAGCTTTAGACGGTGATGTGGGGTGTACACGTATAACTGGGGTGTTATGGGCAGTGACATCTGCCAAGTCATTTATCAGCAGACTCTCTCGGCGAGAGAGGCCAGATCAAATTACAGAGGTTTCTATGGGCTCAACAATAGCCAGCTATAAATAAACACACAGAGGGTTTTCCACACTCAATAAGACACCCACACGTGAAAACAGAGAGCACATATGTACAAACGTGTATGTTTTAATCAACATGCTATGGCAATTAAAGGTAAATATTAGGCGCAAAACATGGAACCCTGTTTATAGGTCTACATAACTGGGGATGAAAGAGGAGTAATTCAATTCAGCAATGTCCCAACAGAATACAAAGCAGCTTCCCAAAGTTATTTGCAGCTCAGTCCATCAATAAACGACAGGTGCAACATCCTCAAAAACAAACCTATTAGCTTTCTGCCCATTGCGACAAAATCATCAGTCTCTTCTTTAAACACACACAAGTGTTCCATGCTAATTCATGGATTGCTTTGTCAAGTTATTTGAAATGAATCTAAAGATAATATTAACCGAACTAGTCATGTGGGAGGTCAGGATACACCTGCACAATGCTGCGCCACTCTTGTGACTACAAATGTTTTTTTATATTTATTACTGCGCAATTAATGTAAATATTTATGTTTGTATGTTTTCTGCCAACTCTCCCGGTGCTTTCTCCCGTTTGTATATCTGGAATGTGCTTTGGAATTCTGCTTAGCAACAAGTGACCAGATAAATTCAGAGCTGTTCTGTTGACCTACAATACTGCAAATTTAAGTTTTAATATGAATTAAGAAAGTGAGTTTCTCCATGGGGCAAAATGCTTTACTGTAAGAACCTGAAACATTAAGTGCAACAAGTCACTATAACAAGCAAGTAACAAATTCATACACATGCGCACAGATATACATTCTGTGTGAACACACTTCCATCTGCTACAGTCTGTGTCCAAATGCTGAGTGTTGTATGTCAGGGCAGAGTTCTAAAGTTGAGAGGCCGACAGCAAATCCAGATGACACCATTCCACTTTTGAAATGAAAAGGGGGCAGGGCATGAGAGTTCCCTTTGCATGCAGACATGATATATACAACATGAACAAAATAAAGTCCACAAAGAACTTGACATCAGCCTGTCAAACACCTGTGGGGTGGACTACAACAGAAAATACCACTGACCTCTGTCCTCACAAATCTAGATGAATGGACAAACTTTCACACTTAATAGTCATGTCCATAAGGGTTGACCAAGGGTTTTTAATTGCACTTTTGTGTACGATCTGCAGTGACCATCCATCCATCCATCCATTTTCCGAGCCGCTTCTCCTCACTAGGGTCGCGGGCGTGCTGGAGCCTATCCCAGCTATCATCGGGCAGGAGGCGGGGTACACCCTGAACTGGTTGCCAGCCAATCGCAGGGCACATACAAACAAACAACCATTCACACTCACATTCACACCTACGGGCAATTTAGAGTTGCCAATTAACCTACCATGCATGTTTTTTGGGATGTGGGAGGAAACCGCAGTGCCCGGAGAAAACCCACGCAGGCACGAGGAGAACATGTAAACTCCACACAGGCGGGGCCGGGGATTGAACCTAGGTCCTCAGAACTGTGAGGCAGACGCTCTAACCAGTCGCCCACCGTGCCGCAGTGACCATACAGTTATGTTAAAAAAAAAATAAAAAAATACAAAACCTTAAATTCATGAATGGTCATCACATGATCACATACTGTACAACAAGAATTTGTTTTGGTGTGTATGTTAAAGTTGACAAAGAAGTGAAGAAACATATTCCATCCTCCAGGTTGCTACCCTTTTTTCCACTTAGTCTGTCAGCACCAAAGCCCAGACAACCATATCTCGGAGTACAGTGGGATCAAGTGTCGTGCGGATAACAACAGCGGAACAGTGTCTTCTTCCTCGAGTCTGGAGGAAGATGCTAGCCTTGCCAACTTGACCACATTGAGTAGACTTCACAGCAGGTTTTATGTCAGTGCAACTCTACTGTCCAGTCAGCAAATATGGTCGAATGTGGTCATGACCACGAGAAAATAGAAGAATATATTTTCTTGCACACAAAGCTCTACTGAAGTTCAACAAATACACATAGAGGACAAATGGTTTTAATGTGCCTCCCTGTTGAGAGGGTTGAATCTCAACTCAGGCCCTCCTGTTTGGAGCTTGCATGGTTTTTCTCCGGGTACTACGACTTCCTCCCACATTTCAAAATCATGAAGGTTGAGTTAATGAAGACTCAAAATTGTACGTTTCATTCATTTGTTACAATCATTTCACAAAAATCTGAGCCGTTACATTGAAATTCATATTCATTATATTAAGTTGATGTTATGCAGTTTAAGTCATCTATCCATCATTTGTACTCACATTCACACCCATGGGCAGTTCAGAGTCTTCAGTCAGCCTACCAAACATGTTTTTGGGATGTGGGAGGAAACCGGAGTACCCGGAGAAAACCCACGCAGGCAGGGGAGAACATGCAAACTCCACACAGGTGAGATTTGAACCCGAATCCTCAAAACTGTGAGGGAGATGTGGGAACCAGTCACCCACCACGCCTGGTTTAAAGTCAGTAGATGTTAACTGCAAGAAGACAAAGTACATTCAAACAGAAAAATATGTGAGCTTGCTGACAGAGTGGACAATGACAGCTTGGACATTTTTGGCTAATGTTAGCATTTTATGATCAACATGATTGAGAGAGTGAGCTGACTGTACTGTTTAATACATATTTTGAATTTCTGAAAGGTTTCTATATCAATTGATATTTCACAATGACAGAGTGGACATGTTAAGCTTAACAACATGTAACTACACACATAGACATTTTTGAAACATAAGTGTACATATTTACCATATAACAAACCACTGTTTCAGCCTGCATTGAAAAAAGACCAAATGCACATTTTAAGAGATTTATCATTGTATTAGTATGTGTGCAAATGTTTGGCCACTTATCATAAGACCTCAGAGTTTCATTATTCTGCTACATTTCCATGATGACTTTGTGATTGTGATGAGGACACCGAAGGCACTTCAAAGTGATAAAGACCAAGGTGTGTACAGTATGTTAGTGTGATTGGGTGTTACACCATTTACAATGGTTGCTATAGCCTGCCTCTTGCCCAAAAAACATGTTTCCAAATTTTCAATATGGAGTGTTGTCTGTTAAATTTTCAGGGAGAAATGAATTTAATCTATATTGGAATCATGCTGCAACACAAAATGTGGAAAAAGTGAATCATAATGAATACATTCTGGATATACTGTATTGTCCAAATAATCTTAATATCACACAGTTTTTATATATATATATATATATATATATATATATATATATATATATATATATATATTTATTTATTTATTTATTTATTTATATAAACAAAAGGTGAAGAAGACGATAGACCAAAGTCTCGGGTACTTATTTTGTATTCATTTCATTTTCATATTTTGTTTCAGTACATCGGGTAAGTTATCTCACTATATAGGGTAAGATGTCACACTGGATTTTACAACTAATAAAACAAGGGCAAAATTATTGTTGTTCTCACAAGTCCACATGTATCACTGCTAGGATTTTTATCTGGAAGAAGCCTATTTTAAAATATATAAAATTAACTTTATTTACTTTGGGTTGTGCAAAAAGTTTGATTGTCGGCCATCTCAGCTCACAATGTCCAATTCTCTTCTCAGACAGGACACGACCCCTGACAATGTAAAGGAAGAAAACTAGTATTCTACTTTTTAGTTGCAACCTCTGGTGGAGAAGATATTTGCAATGTGATCCATGTGACAAGCCTCGGTCTCACCTATATATATATATATATATATATATATATATATATATATACACAGTATATATAATTTATTTATTTATTTTTCATACAGGAAAATTGCAAACATACCGGTACCATGAATATACTGTAATTACAACCTCTCATTGTCAAATTGGAAACGGCATTTTCTTGAGGAGAATGCACCTTTAGAGATACGGTAGATGTACTGTAGATGTCGCGGATATTCATTTTACATTTAAACCTCAAAATGAAAGCACTTGGTATGACATTTTAAGAATTTATTATCAAATATACTCCCTTTGTGAACACTTCTGCATCATAACTGGAGAATGAAGTCTATTGTATCTCATTGGGTTGAACATTGTTTGTAGAGGTCTTAGCTTTAGACAGTTTCTCCTAACATTCCGTTGACAGTTTTCAAGATATTTGCATGGTTCACTTCAAGGGTCAATTAAAATGAAGGAAACACGTAACAGAAGAATGTGACAGACATTATCAGACAAAGTAACATAAGTCAGCATTCATTTTAAGAACAAGAAGTCAGTAATATGCATGATCCTCACATTCAAATTATAAAATGGCTTCAAATATGCTGTTGAACAATTGATTCATTTGTAGACATTTCATTACTTGATACACTCACTCCGTGCAATGCTCACGCATCATATACTCTTTGTACAACTACAGGTTCAGTATATTGACTCATATGCTTCAGGCACTTTATGGCAAAAGCTTTTTCAATGATGGGTGAATTAAAATTTATTACTGTCTTGTTTTATGATATTAGGAATGACATTGACATAGAGTCACATGAGTTTACCAAAAGGGTTGTTTTTGCAAAGGCACCTTTGTATTCACTACACATATCAACAAATGCGTTTGTGTGCGTGTCAACTGGAAGGCTGCCAGCATCACCTTTTAAAAGGTGTTAAAAACGGCAACACGAGAGTAATGGCAGAACATTTTCTTGAATTTAAGGCCATAAGAACCACAAATAAACTACTGTATGCTGTTTTATCAAAACAGGTGTAAACTTTGGCCCTTCCGCAACTATTGTTGTGTCTCCCTTATAAAACACTGGGGCACAATGTCCATTTTATATATTACAACACGTGACCCTTGTCCGCAAGTGTCTCTGTTCTCAGTGGGACCAATAGACAACAAACTACTTAAGAGATTTTATTTTTTCAGGTTTAGCTACCATCATTTAACACTGCATTGCCAAAAATGTTTTTAGTTGCATAGCATTGTAACATTTACACATTTAGCACACCAATAAATTCCTTTCAACAAATGCACTCTCCAAATATATGATCACTAATGTCAGTTCAGCCATCTTTGTAATACCCAAGCACATATTGTACGTAATGTAACATGAAGACATCTCAGTAGACATCATCATCGGAGTGCTTAGTGCGATGTTACACCTCGAGTGGTTCCATGGGGTGCCAATCTTTAAAGATTCCGCATGCATGTTTAAAGATAGCTGCTGTGTAGGGGTACCCATTATTAGGTGACAAGTAAAGTGCTTTTTAGCACCAGCAAAACCACAAAAATCATATAAGGTGCATTTTTTCTCCTTTTGTGTTCATTTGTATTCAGAATGGTAAGATATCCATAAAGATTTTATCCACGATAGGTGGAGGAGGGACAAGGTTCTCCAGTTTTAGGTAGAAGATGCGCTGCAGCCCCTGTGTGCAAAGAGTCCTCAGCTCGGGGAGCTTACCCAGAAGCCGAGAGAGATAGTTGGGCTGGGTTCGACTTGTTTCCGATCTGTTTCCACTCACGTGTTCCCTTAAAGAAGAGATGAGATTGCTCTGGAAGTCTTCAACACGTTTGGGTTCTTTGAGGCCGTGGCGATCTAAGAGCAAAAGTTGTCACACAGTGAGAAACTTTGTCCTGGCATGTAACGAATGCACTGTGTGAAGGAAACAAACGGTCAAACCAGTGATGATGACGAGTGCTGAAAGGCACGCAAACAGGGAGACATCTAAGCTCATTCGGTGAAGGCTCTGGGAAAAATCCATGATGGAGTCGATCCAGTCCCCAAAACTACGAACACACTGCAGTCGGTGGAGGACCATGCCGTTACAGAAGATCAGTTTGTGCTTCTCTGGATTTGACCTGCAGTGATGTAAGCCATTTGAATGAAATGATATACTAAGACAGAACGGTATAATGGTAAACATAATTCTAGTTCTTAAATGCAGCCAACCTGTATGCCAGGCGTAGGATGAACAGCTCAACAAAGGCAGACTCAAGAAGTAGCTGCTGGTCCTCTTTGCAGAAGTCAGAGAACCCTGGGATGGCTTCAGCCCAGGTTTTTATTACCTCCAATGATCCGGTCAGTAGGTCATAGAACTGCTGGATGTCATCGGCATCCTCCTTCTCTGATACATTGTCCACTGTCTCCTGGTACTGAGGGGCAAGAGGAGGCAGATAACACATAATTCATTCATCTGCATATTTTATTTTATATCATGAAAATTTTAAGCACAGCTTCTGTTACCATGACTGCCAAAGGCGGAGCTAATGTGTTGCGACCAGGTGAGGGCTATTACTACTAGCCCAGCGTGGAAAGAAGAAACGCGAGCACCCATTTGGAGCTCGACAGTATTTTTAGCACTTGATCGCCACGCCTCCAAATTACAATTGTGAATTATTGGGCGGGTCCTTGCATGCAGCAGAAACATGGACAAAGGCAAATATACCTCACGAGTATGCAAACTAGCAACCAGAAACAACAGAAAGACATGATGCAAACATGGACTCTTACCTTGGAGTAGTCAAGCTTGCCAATGGTTGGGTTGGAGTCTAAATGTGCTCGCACTAGCGAGGAAATGATGTTGACAGTGGAAGTGGTGGAAGAAGCTTCAGCTGCCGTCTTCGGTTTGGATGGTAGACGACCTCGGCGACCCTTCAGGCTGTCTGTTCGAACAACTAGGGACAGAAAGGATGAGAGAAGATTTCAAGCTCACGCTTGTGTCCTTCACATGGCTGCGCTACGCACATCAAAAAACAGCTGCGACAGTATATCCATTTCTTTCTGCAGCTGGCATTGTAAATCTCAACTAACGTGTCTTTCATTCTGAGCTTTGGTTTCACAAGATTGTCATTACAAACCATGGTTTGGTCATCATCACGTGTAAGTCATTGAAAACTGAAAGTGAGGCTGACGTTATATTACCTTCTTTGACCATTCCCACTGTAAGACATTTCTGGAAACGGCAAAACTGGCAGCGGTTCCTCCTCCTCTTGTCCACTGGACAGTCTTTATTGGCCAGGCAAACATACTTTGCATTTTTCTGCACAGTTCGCTGTCAGTCAGGAGGGGAGAAAAACAATATGACTATGGATAGATTGTTTATCATGCTCAAATTACAGTAGCAATAGTAGCCCTTTATTGGGCAAAGGACCATATTTGGTAACCTAAGTGTGCTCAGAATGGACTTGGCAGTCCTCACTATATTTGGGAGATGAATTCTATGATTTCCCCAAGTCAATCAGCAAACAAAAATAATGTTATTAAAAATGTTTTGAATTGTTTTTTTTATATATATATTTTTTATTTTTTTCAGTGTATTTATTGTAACTGTTTTAATTACTTTAATTATCATTTCGTTTTTTTGCATCTTGGAAACTGTGCAAATAAGTACTTAAAAGCTAATACGAAAACAATTTATAACACAGTCATTTTATAATAGGCTACCAGTACTAAACAGTGATGCCTTGTGATATGGGTTTAATTCGTTCCTTGACCATGCTTGTAACTCAAAACACTCATATCTCAAATGATTGTTTCCCATTGAAATGGATGGAAATGCAATGAATCTGATAACTGTCATGCGTTTTCAATAAGAAAAATAGAACTCTACAATATTGTACTTTATAAAAACATACAGTAATGACCTAATTTGAGTCTAATAAACAGCAAAATAATATAGTAATAAACAGTTGTTGCCAGACCTTTGCTTCATTTCATTAGATAATGTGCTGCTCCTTCTGGTGTGAGTGCCTTGGCCCCCTGAGGCCAGTATAACAGACACAGAGACACGTGTAGAAGAGTTTCACAACTGACTTGGTAAGCTGCATTCTCGTAATATTAGTTGTTTTTCACAAACGATAGATAATATATGCCTGTGATTATTGTTATATTGTCTGTCTAAATATGTTGCTCCACCGTTTTTGTTCAAATATCCATTGCTTTAAGTGTTATAGCACCTCCACAATCTCGATATTTGTTCGCCCGTCTATGGCATTTTGCATTTGTTAGCATTAACCTGAACAGACTTTATTAAGGCAAAGCTCGGTGGGTGTTTTAAATACACATCATATATTTTTCTTTTTTTATGTTTAGTGACAATAAACGTAAGTGGGAGTGGCATTAAACCGCTTCAAGCCTCATTTTTTTAAGAATTGTAGCTTGTTGTAAAGTGAGCTATATTCACTGCCACCATAGAGCAGTTGTATCTCAAAAGGTTGGGTAACTCATATCTCAACGCGCCACTTTACTTAAAAATTTCTATTGTGTTGTACTGGTAAAGGTTTTTCAACAAGTGTCCTCTGTTGGGCTGACAACATTAAAATGTGAAATCAAAGAAATTCATTTCAGTAGATTTCAGTTTGTATTTCTCTGAAGGAGGACGAATGCAATCCACACTTCTTCCACTCACTTTGAAGAAACCTTTGCAGCCTTCACAGGTGCGGACGCCATAGTGCTGACAGGAAGCATTATCTCCGCACACGGCACAGCGGCCCTCGCTCAAACCTGGGTTGTGGATTTTGGAAGACCCCTCTGCAAGCCTGGCGCCGTGCTCCATGGACATAATGGGGCAATGCAGTGAAGACACGTGCTGCTGAGGGGACATGAAGAAGGGCTCGTCCTGACCGAGCTGAGCATCCTGGTGGGGCAACACGGGAGAGTGCTGTTCCGGTGTGGAGCTGAAGGGGAAAAAAGAGGACTGCTTATCAGCCGTGGGGGCTGGATTGTAGGGGCTGAAAGGGGAATCCCACACAGGTCCACACAGTGTCTGAAAGCCTGTCGTTGTAGGGGAGGCGGCGGGGTACCCTGGACTGCCGTAGTAGTCGGAGCCGCATGATGACATTGTCTCATCAAGGTAGCTGAGTGTAAATGAGCCTGGGCAACAGCCATACACTTGGAGGTCATCCAGCTTGTAGGCTTGGTTCTGCATCTGGCAGTCTGTAATTTCAGCGACTGAGGTGTGGCCGAATGAAACTGTAGATGTGGAAGGCGAGGCGGGAATCTTGCAGGAAAACGCATCAAACTCTCCTATGTAGCCACTTCCCACTAAGGTATTGATGCTGGGTAACAAGGATGTAGACAGCTGCTCCTTCTGGCCACCGATCTCCATCACCGGTTTGGCATCGAGATCAGAGTTTAAGAAGATTAAGTGGGTGTCACGGGTCAGGGTTACATGCTGCGTTTGTACACAGGGCATTGCTGGGGCACACAAGGACATCAATTACCACAGGTGAAACAAAACACGGGTGTAAGACATGTCATGTTCAGTCAGTCATGCTTTCAAAATGTTACATATCCAAAACCACTGCTTACGTTCCACACAAACATCTCAGTTACCACAACGGAGTAGTTAGGCACTAAATCACAGAAATGCAGTTCAGTGCCTACGTACAGTAGGTACAGTGATACGCGAGGTGTCAGCATTCATATAAGACAGGGATCACGGTGCTATTTCTTGGGTACTGATTAATGCAAGGAGCTACCAGCTTGATACACACCAATGGAATAAAAACTTTACTCTAATTACTTTTAATTATGTGTTATTAATAATAATAAATGATATTCATCTATGAGAAGACACTGATCATGTTAATGATTTCTCACACTCATCAACAATGAGTTAACAAGATAGCAAACAGATACGGTAGATATCAACACGCAACACTTTAGTTCCAAGTGTTTCCATTTTCAAATAATCATTTCTACAACATTGTCCCATTTGTTTAGACCAGGGCCGCTGGATACTCATGTGGTTCTTGGGGACAACCTGATGCCTGTGGGCACCTTGTTGGTGACCTCTGCTATAAGAGCTTGGGCCAGCGGCTAAAAAAAACAATAATTGTGCTTTTTCTTTGCTGTTTGTGGCTTTTTTTCTGAGACGTTTTAAAAAGAAGGGCCTGCCGGAGACGAAAAGAATAATAATATTCACTGGATGTTACTGTAAATGACGTACTGTCATACATTCATAACAGTATGCGGTGTCCCAATACTTTTGCCTGTGTGGTCATAGTCGTCATTTTTTGCAAACTTCCTTCAATTACACCTTTTGTGATTAAAGCTGAAGCGGGAGTTTGCAATTTTAAAACAAAACGTCAAGTGTTTCATTTTTGTTTTGTTGTCATGTTTGCATATTTTTACACACAAATTTCCCACTGAACTGTTACCTTTTATCGCAGAAAAAGCCTCTTATTCCTATTGGAATGATAGTATAATACTAAAGGCTCTATTTTGGTGGACTGCACAACTGCAGCGCAGTGCAAAATCTGACTCATCTTGATTTTCATGCAAGCATATGTTCGCCAATTTGGCAGACCAGTCTGCGCCAAGATGGGCGTACCGGCGCAGCGAGGGTGTGATCTTTGACATTGCGGCCAGAGCATTGACAATCTGATGGCAGAATTTCGGTCTAAAGCTACGCTTTTTGAGACCACCTCTAACTTTTGGTGCAGCTCGTCTAACGTGATTTTAGGGAATTTGATCGGGGCACAAGCAGACAGATTCTGAGCTCCATGGATGCCCTCTGTTATCGCCAGCTCATACTGTATTTAATCGTTGTCTCTTGCCACACCGGCCATGAGCATGTTCCATTCACGCGTGGATCGCTCTTCCGCACAGAGATGTCTCTATGCAAGACTCATTGCACCACATTTAAAGGGAATGAAACGAGGCGCTTTGATCGGCCGTGACTGAAGTCAGCCATGTTCACTCTCACAACGGACCGCCACAGACCACCCTTTTTTTAAATATGCCGCCTCCACGAATCTTTCAAATTACGAAAACCCAGACTCACGCCTCCGTGCAGTTACACCACTCGCCACTCCTGATTTAAGGTACTCATGAATTCTAGAGCCCTAAATGTTATCTGTTTGAAGTTTTAAAGTTTTGTGCCCACGATGAGTGTGCAACAAACGATTGACACCCCTTCTGTCTCCGATTGGTTGTTTTTCCTCAAGCACAGTGGTGTCTTTATCAAATTAGAGGCACAAGATGGGGCCAGAGATGGCTGATTTTTTCCAAAGATCATATTTATCATGTACTACTGTCAGGTCACATTGACTGTTTTAACAAATAACACAAAAATGTTGTTGTTTTTTTAAAATTGCGAACCTTCCCTTTCAGGCTGAATTTGTCCCTTTTGTTGTCATATTAACTGCGGTCATCTTATTTTTACACTTGTATGATATGTTACGTTGTTATTTCTAACATTCCTGTACAGTTACTATAGGTTTAAAAAATGTGACACTCGACTCTTGAAAATATTATTTCTGCTTCCGTTATTTCCGATGGGGAAAATTTCTTTTGAAACCAGATCCCGAATTGTTTCTCCATCGAGGCTCCACTGTATTCCTTATAGTCAGTAATTCTAAACCGCCTTCTGTTTCCTTTATTATCCCCTTGAATGCCTTATTTCCCATTATGCCCTCTCCTTGGCTTCAAGGCATCTCAGCCCTCTTTAGAAAGTGTAGCCCTTTGGCCCAGCAGAGCCGTCAGATGCTGTCAGATATTGTGTTACTGACTGTTCATGTTCTTAAGAACTCCTTGAGTGGAGGGCAACCCTCTTTCACAGGGACTGAACCAGGGAGTGTTGCAGATTGTATTACAGGAAGGGCCCAGTGCCATGTAAAATGGGAAGGGTGGCAAAGCCTGATTATGTATGCGTGTTTGTGTGCATGTGCGCGTGTGTGTGTGTGTGTGTGTAGGTGTGTGTGTGTGTGTGTATGTGGTGTACTTGCACAGATGTCTGTTTGAGGACTGATTCGAGACATTGTCAGGACATTGTTGGAAAGTGACGTTTCAAACGGTCCTCACTGCGAGACCTTTAAAGTGTGGCATGAAGGTTAACACTTGGCTTTTCCTGTTTACACCTGCATTGAGACTCACTCTAAAGGCAACTTTGTTAAGCCTCTGTAGAAAAGCTTTAATAGAACTGTACAAGATTTAATAGCTTTAATAGCTGAAGCTTTAATAGAACTGTACAAACATTTTGCACTGTACATGGGATAATGCCATCATCTTTTATGATTTTCAACAACCTAAAGTACATCTCACTTGTAAACTGGAGACAACTATTAAATGAGATTTCAAACTACAAGATACACAATTTTTTTTAACTTGATGATGTAAAATCTCCATCAGAATAATCTCTGGATTTAATGGGCATGTTAAGAAGAAAAATAAAATAACTGAAATTCACTTAAAATGTCACATTTACTTCATCAGAAGTGTTTTTTTTTTACTTTGCTGTTTTTGCAGCATTTTTCTACTCATGCATGCCGTCATCGTCATTGATCGCAAATATTGCTCATGAAGCAAACACTGACCTGATTCATGTAAATATCCAGATTCTGATGTTGTTCATGTATTCCAAAGGTCTGAGTTTGGCCCCACTGATGCACACGCCCACTCCCACACACGCGCGCACACTCACGCGCCTACAAGCATCAGTTCAGATCTACGCGGGACGCACCACGCGCGTCTTGTTTTATCACGCTGTGGAGACTACAAGGCGGGACCGCGCCTAAAACGGTGGAAGGAGAGGAGGGGTAGTTTCCGGTCCTCGACCAATCACGTCACGGTCACCACAGACGTCATTTGAGTGACGCATTCACGGGATTCCACTGACGCAAACGCCACTCGCCCTCTAAAGATAAACCACTAACTTGCTGCTCACGTGGGACTATTAATGGACGAGAAAAGACAAACAATAGCGGCTACAAGAAATGTGTGCGTTTGACATTTTTGATAAAGCTGGATCCGTGCTTCGTTGTTATTAACCACTGTCACCTAAACCTTCTCAACTTCGAAACAACAATCCTTTTTCTACTTAGGCTACACAGCCTGAAATATTCAGTCAAAATAATATTATAACCACAAGAAGTTTGTGTTGGATGAAACCGGAATAATATAAATGGGGGCAATGACACAACAATTTTCCAACACAAAATAATGGAAATTTAAGTTATCTGGGGCAGTACTGTGGAATAGGAGTTAGCACGTCTGCCCCACAATTCTGAGGTCGTTGTTGGAATTCCTGTGTGGAGTTATCTAGATAGATAGATAGATAGATAGATAGATAGATAGATAGATAGATAGATAGATAGATAGATAGATAGATAGATAGATAGATAGATAGATAGATAGATAGATAGATAGATAGATAGATAGATAGATAGATAGATAGATAGATAGATAGATAGATAGATAGATGTGTGTATATACAGCATGTAGAAAACATGATATCCTTGTTAACCTAATGACAAATGTGCACAATTTTGACAATATCGCATCATTCGACAAACCAGATAATTGAGTCTTCCATAAAAATGTCCCAAATTATCAAGATGAAACTGTTCAAAAGTGTAACTGAGTCTAACCTTTTCAAACAATAGATTGCATGACAAGGTGTCGCTTCAAGGTCATCCATCCATCTATTTTCCATACCTCTTATCCGCACTCGGGTCGCGGGCGTGCTGGCGCCTATCTCAGCTGACTCTGAGCAGAGGCGGAGTACACCCTGAACTGGTCACCAGCCTATCGCAGGGCACATATAAATAAACAACCATTCACACTCACATTCACACCTACGGGCAATTTAGAGTTGTCAATTAACCTACCATGCATGTTTTTGGGATGTGGGAGGAAACCGGAGTGCCCGGAGAAAACCCATGCAGGCACGGGGAGAACATGCAAACTCCACACAGGCGGGGCCGGATTTTAATCTGGATCCTCAGAAGTGTGATGCAGATATGCTCACCAGTCATCCATGCCAGTCATCCATGCCGCTTCAAGGTCATATTTGGGCAAAAATATATGTAATATGTTTGAGACTTAGTCACTGATGGTGTAGCGGTACACTCACACACACTCTCAACCAGCGTTGGTTCAGTTCCCAATGGTGACGGTGCGAATGGTTGTCCGTGTCTATATCTGCTCCATTTGCACACTGTTTGAAGAGTATCTGCAACATTTGCACAATCAACATTGTCCCAGATTATTGCACTACTCGCTTGAAGTCTCGGCACGCTTTGCACAATGGTCATTGTACCGGACTATTGCAATATTAGTCTTCCGAACTGCTCTAAGTGCTAGAGCTTTTTGCACAATTGTCAAAAAAAAGTACAGACATTACCAGATAACTAGCAACCCTTTATTGCTCAGTGACTGTTTTTTGTCAATGTGTTTATGTCTCAAAAGTGTTTTCTGTCCATTTCTGTCTGTTGTCGTAGTAGACCGGCTCCAACTACCAGAGACAAATTTTTTGGACATACTTGGCAAATAAAGATGATTCTGATTCTGAATCTGATTCTGATATGTGCCCTGCGATTGGCTGGCGACAAGTTCAGGGTGTAGTCCGCCTTTCGCCCGAAGTCAGCTGGGATAGGCTCCAGCGCCCTGCGACCCTAACCAGGATAAGCAGTGTTGAAAATGGATGGACGTTTGAGACTACAAGCAGAATGGCACATGACCAGAAAGAGACAATCACAAGTGTCAGCTTTAGAAGGAGTAAGTGAGATGGAGAACAAATACAAGCTTTTGCGGCAAATTTTTCTAATATAAATAAAATTGTAATGGAAATTTCCAAAAACAACTGTAATTTAATTAGCCATTTTCACTTAGTAATGTAATGGATTACAATTACATAAATTTTGTGACTCAATTACATAATCTCATTATAATTAGTTACTCCCCAACACTGCTGGCTGGCGACCAGTCCAGGGTGTACCCCACCTTCGGCCCAAGGTCCGCTGAGAGATGCATCATCTTAAATAATATCAACATTGTAAAACATTCCCTTACAAGCAATGTTATAAGCAATACTTCAATTTTCTTCACTCTTATACAAGCATATAAAGTTAACTGTTTTATCGTTTAAAAAAACTATTAACCCTTCTCAAGTGACTGAGGAATAGGGTCAAAGGAAGTGGATAGAGAATTTTAAAAACGTTTTTAATTAGCATACAAGTGTAAAAAGGAGTTTACCACTGTATTTTAGAAATTATAAACAGTGTACTCACCATTAACTTTGATGGGATGAGATAACAGTGTGTGCCTGGGAGGCAAGTCTAATCACATAGTAAAAGGACTTAAAAACTGATCAAGGGGCGGCACGGTGGGCGACTGGTTAACGCATCTGCCTCACAGTTCTGAGGACCCGCGTTCAAATTTGTTCTTGCCTGTGTGGAGTTTGCATTTTCTCCCAGTGTCTCTGTAGGTTTTCTCCAGGTACTCCGGTTTCCTCCCACGTCAACATGCATGGTAGGTTAATTGAAAACTCTAAATTGCCTGTAGGTGTGAGTGATTGTTTGTTTACATGTGTCCTGGCGACCAGCTCAGGGTGTACCCCGCCTCTCGCCCAGAGTCAGCTGGGATAGGCTCCAGCACGCCCATGACCCCAGTGAAGATAAGCGGTACGGAAAATTAATGGATGAATGACCTTGAAGCGCCACCTTGTGGTGCAATATTGTGTTTGAAAAGGTTATGAATGAATGAATGAATGAGTGAATAAATGAATGAATAAATGAATGAATGAACTGATCAAGGCATCACTACAAACCCAAATAATATTATAACGCACCGAATTGGGTGAACTGGGGTCAGTGGCGTAGCACCATGTTCAGGTCCCCCGTAGACCACCTTCACGGAGGGCCCCCGTCAAAAATATTTGGGGTGCAGTTGAAGATTTCCATTCCATTTCCCCCCCAGTTTGACGCCCCTGTCTGGGGTCACTATAGAATCATATCCCAGTGAGGTAATTCATCATAATTACAAGTCAATGTACCATTAAGATGATTTTTCATTCTGTCTCACATTAGCACAATATAAAATCCACAGCATGAACTTATCTTTTAATGTAGATAAGCCTCTAACCAATTGGGACTTGACCTAGGAAATCATTGGAATAACTGATGTTTCCAATTCAAGAGATGTGAAATCATACATTGTACTGTACCGCAGTGTCGTCAATGGAACGGTCGCATAATGGATGGCACAGTCACAGCTGTAAATACCCATATGTCAACAACAATTTAAGCATCAGCTAATACCGCTCATGTCATAACTTATCAGCCACAAACAGTTAATTCAAAGCGCACTTGAACCCTCTCAGAGGAGGCTTGGGCGTGATTCAGTTTCTCTTTAGAGTGCGAGGGATCATTCAGGGTGAGAAGAAATTGGGTTTTACTAATGAACATATGAATATGGAGAGGATCCGTGTGGAATGTTTCTTTAAACATTTAAGGCAATTCATTGCTGATCTTGTGGCTGTGAATGCCTCTTTGTCATTTGCTATTTCATATTCATATGACCCAATATCTAACATACATTAACTCAAATGTTATCAGACACTTCATCTGTGAGCGAGGAGACTGCATTATAATATAGCTTAGCAAAGTATAGCAAAAGTGCATGTAAGCTTTCATATCACCAACTCTGTGTGTGTCTTAAGATGTCTGCAGTTAGGCTATTCTATGTTTTAAAACTCCCACGTAAAGTTCCACTTTTCCTTTTCACTTACTTAGGATTAATCCTCCTCCATGCTTCTTTTCCCCGCAATCACTGGATTAGTCCTCCTTACCCACCCATGCATTCTGCAAAGCATGTTTCCCAAAATTCTGCCAGGATAGATAAGCATTTAGATATTCAATTGGTAGGCCACATGAAAAGGAAACACAGAATCATTCAGCATGTAAATAAATATGCCTTTAGCATAGTATTTAAAAAGAGAGCTACAGATTACATTTCAGAAAATGTCCTCAAAATCCTTATACACATTGGGCTGCGATAAGGCTTTGTATTTGGCTACGACAAATACAGTATCCCCAAAAAGTAATCCCTTTAAAGTAAAATAAATTGACACTTTACTCAGTCCATCCACTGAGATAGCAGAAGAAGCTATTAAGACATGAGTACATTGAAATGGGTGTATTTCTCAGTATTTAATATCAATAGAAAATGACCATCAACCATAAATAATGTAACAGCAATAAAAGATTTCCCCCAAAGTAATCAATGTATTACATAATTCCACCTTATATTAGTTTACTAGGTTAGATTAACATCTGCCTTGCTGTGAAGTTTGTAGGAGAGAAAAGACACTGAGCAAGTCAAGTTAACATCGCACTGTTTGCATAACACCTAAAGGTCCAATAAAACTCAAACACATTGCATTAAGGTCATTTTAACTGTTCTCCCTGGTCTGTCAATTAAAACACATAAATAAATATATTTCTACAATACATTAAGTGCAGGTAAGCACGTCATTAAGAAGCTATCACCCTACTGCGTATCTATTTAGCCAAACAGTGAACACAACAACCACATGTAAACATGTACCGATGTTTTATCCTTGTGTGAAAATGTGATTCAACCACAAAAGAGGTTGCATTATTTCAAACCGGCACATTAACGACAATTATTGCTTACTCGTAACACAACTGCAGTGTAGGAATTCTGGGAAACAGAACACACAAATAATGCTATTGAAAAGACTGAAACAATCAAACACAGAGTATCTCTGCATTATTTATGGAATACTGTTGTTGGGAATCCCTCTGTGGAAAAAGGCTGTTCTACTTGAGGTGGAAGAAGCCGGATGGCTTTGCTGGTGGCGCCATTAACATGTTAGCTTTGTTCTTGTGAGTTATGTGGATCTGGAATAAAGGAAGACACAACAGGTGGCTCTGGTTCAGTCAAAATGTAAATTATTAAAATGAAAATCATTTGGAATAATACATGTAGTCCTGTGCTGACCAAGGGGAGACCTATTATTAGGCAAATACAGGCCAAAAGGATGTCCATCCATCCGTTTTCTGAGCCGCTTCTCCTCACTAGGGTCGCGGGCGTGCTGGAGCCTATCCCAGCTGTCATCGGGCAGGAGGCGGGGTACACCCTGAACTGGGTGCCAGCCAATCGCAGGGCACATACAAACAGACAACCATTCGCACTCACAGTCACACCTACGGGCAATTTAGAGTCTCCAATTTATGCATGTTTTTGGGATGTGGGAGGAAACCGGAGTGCCCGGAGAAAACCCACGCAGGCACGGGGAGAACATGCAAACTCCACACAGTCGGGGCCAGGGATTGAAACCGGGTCCTCAGAACCGGTCGGCCACCGTGCCGCCCCAAAAGGATGTATTCAATTTAAAGCGATTATTATTGTTTTAGTCTCAAAATGCTTCATTTATCATGATTGTTTGAAGGGGTCCCCTCCCTTCTCATTTGTTACTCTAACTCTATTCCATCTTCTTCCTGCACATGTGCAGATTTGATTCATAAATATGTTGTTGATGCGGTTGTGTGAAAAATGAAGTGGGTAAATAAAACCTTTGTCATTGGAGGACACAGAAGTAGTGGTTCCCATGACTGGCTTTGCCTTGGGCCCCAAATCACTAAATATGCCCCTAGTGCTGACATTATTTCATCATGCATCTATTTTACCCTGAATTTGAACATATTTTATTAAAAGAACATAGTGCAGAGTGGAATGAGGTCTATCTCGCCCCCTGCTGGCTACTAAAATGAATGCAGTTTTAAGGTAATAGGCAATGGCTTACTTTTTCAGATTTGAATGCTTAGTCATTTATGGTCATTTATGCAATTATTTGCGGTGGAGTTCAGTTGTAAACTATTACACTGTTGGAGTTTTCAGTTCTGTCTCTAACTTTATTAAGTAATATTATTTTGTTGGAGCACACTCATGTTCATAGTCAAAGTAATGCATGAACATCCAGGATGAAATCACAAAGCTTGATTCAGTAAATGTTTGGGGTGACTATGAAAACAGACTTACTGTACAAGGAGGTTGCATCCACGGCTCCCCATCAATCTGCATGGGCAGGGCTTTGAGCGTCCTGTAATAGAGAAGACGCAAGAGAAGCATTTAATTTATTGGGTAAGTTTGGAGCAATGATTTGGGTGTTCCGTTAGAGGGTAAAGAACACCACCTAATAGTAATTTGGGAAGCCTGTGCCAATCTGTGCCCGGCGCTCTTCAGTCCAGTGTAGATCTGACCCATTTCTATCATCCCTTCCAGGCCCACAACCTCAAGTCGCTTATCCGTCATGCCTGTAAAGATATCATATTGAAAAGGCCCTTGCAATTGCTCTAATAACAAAATAGCGCATACTTTGTGGTGTTGTTTTAAGAATTTCTGGATCAGTGATGACTTCATCAGGCTGCACATGTGGTGGACCATCAGCCTTACTGGATTCGCCCCACAGGTTGGAGCCGCCATACATGCTAGGTATGTTGAGGACAGCGATGCACGCGAGAGATGTGGTGCTCAGGTCCAGACGTTTCCCAAAGCACTGTTATGCGTTCAACAAAGGTGTGACAACAAATGAATGTAGGGGTGTTTCCCCTAAAAAGGTCACGTGACTGCCAAAGAAACATTCACCTCAATGGCGAGACACTCTGTAAGGTTCTTGCAAGAGGAGCTGATGGTCTCAGATGTGGCAAACTCCAAATACCAAAGCTTGTTTTTCATTCTTTAGAACATTAGAAGAAATTGCTATATATTAGGTATAACTACACAACATACAGTACTACTATTTCACGCAATACAATGTTGGGTCACGGAGCCACAAATTCGCTCATATTTCGTAAACTATACTCTGTTGTTCACCGAAAACACCTAGTCACTGATTTTGTGCTCAGGCCAAAGCAATTAAAGTGTTGTAATAAAAGTACTGCTTTGGCGCTATTTTGTGGCATCATGGTATACAAGGAACTATGTTGAAGAGAGTTGATGAGCTTCATTTTATAAAAATAAAAAAAAGTAGTGGTTTGCCACCATCGTGTGAAATCTATAGGCAGTTATAAACATTTCGAGGGCACATCAATTACAGATTTTTGCTCTGCGCGGCTATCCCCCATGAACACAGTACAAATTATTGCTTAGTTTAATGCAAGACTGTCAGAGATGTATCCCTTAAACAATACAGTATGTTTATTTTTGGGGTTATTGTTTTGGCAAAGAGACTTTGCCATAATTTTAAATACGGCAATCAAAAGATTAGTATGAACTAGTGCAGTTCTATACCACTACAAACTATGACATAAAACAAAAAAATTGTTAAATGAATTCCTATTTGGAGTTTTAATGTTTTTACAGGCCTCCTTTGAGAGTATTTAGTCACAAGAGTTAGTACAGAGCAGAGTTACATTGTACTACTCATCCTCACCTGCTGTTGAACCTCTGAGGGTATTTCTCTCTCATGGAGTGGAAACGATGAGCAACTGAAGCATCCTGCTCAACAACAACAAAAATGTTTGTGTGTTTACCTCAGCGAGGAACTTCATTTTATATCTCAAGTTCAAGTACTGTATTGCATCAATCAGCCAATGCTTCAGTATGTAACTCACCGATCCTACTGAGAAGTAGTTGTTGATGATCTGGTAGGGCACATGGTCTCCCGCTTGTTTAGGATCATTTGGTATCACCTGAATGCTCCAGCGGTCCATTTGGATCAGCTCACTTGCCTCAATGTCCTTCAGGGTCTCTGTCAGATCAGACCCGTCGTAGCCTTCCAAGCGGTCACAAGAGAAGGAGGGAAAGTACATTACAAGTCAAATTGCATGTGACTTCATGTTTCCCTGAGTTTGATGCTTTTACCTCCTCCCCAGCGCAGACAGCGAGCCAGGTCATTGCCGGTACCCAAGGGCAGGATAGCTACTTGAGGATTCACCTGGAGGCCAGCTTTGTCTGAAAACACAAGCTACAGGATTAATCCTCTCACATTTCATTCCACTTCTAAAACAAGTGCGCCGGTACCGATGGCATCCAGGATCCACCCGGCGGTACCGTCTCCTCCACATGATAAAATCCTGTAGTCATGAAGATTGCGGAAGAAATGTAGCCTAAAATGAAAAGAGTTATTGTTAAGAAAAGTGCACTCAAAAGTGAAGGGGTAGTGTGGCAAAGGTGCGTTACCCTGGCGCGGGACCTCCATTGGAAAGGTTGTACACTTGACGTGGGTTCAGCAGGTACTGAAACTTACATAGAACTCTATAGAGAAAACGCAGATAGTAAAATTGAATAACAAATGTCTGAATTGTTCCTAACTACTTTGTTTGTATCTCTTTGCACGATGTGCAAAGCGTGTATGAGGGCCATTTCACTGAAATGGTGCCATTTACGAAAAATGGTGCCATTTACGAAAAGAAAATTTAAGTTCTGTGTTTTTTCAACTGTAAATCTGATAATACACATATTGAACTATTTAAAATGTGTATTGGCCCATATCTATCAACTTTAGTTTTAAATATCATTATTGTATGTACTAAAACTTCCCTTTTGAGTAACAGGACTGAAAGTAACAGAAGAGAGTCTTTAGCATAGAATCATGAATTGTAGCCACATGATATTGATGCTAATAGCATGCTGATACAAAGCACATTACAGTGATTCAACAACAACAAAATAGTAACAATAATTTAGGTAACGGGACTGAGTGGGGATTTTCATTTAGGGGATCTGAATGAGGCAACGCCCTGTGGACCATATGATTTATGGAATATTCCAAATTTTCCAGATGGGGTAATATGTTGGGGTAACAGGACTGAGTGAAACCCCTAGGACACAACTAAAATGTCCATTTAAACTTTATTTGTTTTTTTAAGTCTTAAGATAATAAAAGGTAGAGTTGTAATACGGAGTAACACAAAGTATAGAAAAATAATATGTAAACATTTCTAAAGGATTTGAATTCTTATATTTCATGGTAAAGTATAATTTTAGGAAGCGGGGACAGGCAACAAATGCTATTTTTCTAGTGTTCAATGTGGCTTAAATGACTAATTAATTGTATTTATTAAATATGCAATCAGATCAAAGTAGAGGACACTTTGCTTAGTTAAAAAAACATATTTTACAGTTAATCTTATTGTGCATTTATATATTTTCATAATCTGGGGACCATTAATTTAACATTATGTTTATTATTGTGGTTGTAGTTTGCAGTGCTGTAAATCTTCATAATTCATTCAGCTATCAGAAAGACTAAGTATTAGCAAAACCTCTCTGTATGATACAGTAGCTTTCTATAGCCCTGCAAATGAATACAAACAATACTGCATACCTCTTTTCTTATTGTTGTATCTCATTAGATTTCACACCTCATGTATTTAATGTCAACTCACCTTTCACCCTGGTTTCCTCCACTCTTTGGGTTTACGAATACCAGCAGCGGGTGAATGTTAGGAATGGGAACAATCTGAGGGAAAATACTTTGCCCATCATCATCTTTGAATAATGTTTGAAATATGGGGTCACCATTTGTGTGCACCTCATCGTCCATTCCTTTGTTCACTTTTTTATTGCATTATTATATGAACGAGAATGGACCAAAACATTGAGGAATAGCGATATGCGCAGGTCATGTTTGTCACAGAAAAAGAGGAGGTGATCAATGTAGACAACACAAGTACCTGTAAGATGTTGCCATCAGGAGTTATGTTCAACAGGTTGGTGTCCTGTTCCTTACGGAAACACAACACAAACAACAAACTCAACTATGCAGACTTACAACGCAGCAGAGTACACTATGATGTTCTACCTTGGAGCGAGCATGTATGGCCCATGGAGGGAGAATATGATCTTTCAGTAGGCCACAGTCACAGGTGGATATTCCAGTGTAGATGCACTCGTCGTGTCGCTTAAATGAAAGCACACCTGTGTCAATAGCCTGTAGTTATCCTTTATAATTAATTATTACAAAGCCTTCTTTCACATTCTTCTCACCATCTGGTGGCACCACACACAAAGCCTTCCAGCTAAAGTTTTAATCTTCTTTTGGCAAACTTGACACTTGGAGCTGCGGTCAGATCTGACCCAGTCATGAGACGGCACCTGAGGCAAAAGTTTATGTTTAAAAAGATTGATTACAGTACACCAATGTCCTAAGTCTGGTTAGTAGGTATGAAACAACTAATTCAAATAGTTGATATTCTTAACCATTACTTGCCATTACAAACACAGAATCCAACTCAAACACAGAATCCAACAGAGTTGGATTCTGTGTTTGTCTGCGTGCCAGTATGATGATGAAAATACTCGTTGGCTGGGTTAGGTTTCGTATTAAAATCATTTCAACAACAGCTATTCATTCATTGTTTCACAATTTGAACCATATTAAACTGTCGAGCTTGGTCTTGCAAGAATAACTTCAATCAATGAGTATCAATGTAATGAGCTTTCTTGACTTTCTTCTTGAAAACTTTCTTGACACCATATACTGTAAGTCGTTTTTAGTCGCATTTAATGAAATAAAAAATCTAATCAAGTTTAACTACTTTCTAGCGTCACAGGTGTTACCTCTATTGACATTAGATTACAGACTCCAGATTCCATTGAGAACAGCCTAAAAAATAAAATAGTTAGGTATATTTAAAAAAACACATAAGATATTCCATTTAGCATTTTCTAACTTACTCATCCAGACAAACAATATTTCAAAGCAAACCAAATGGCAAGGAACTGGATCGTTGTCACGCTGCTCACCCTCAGTTCTTGTTTGGATTTGACAAACGTGGGCACACAGGGCTCAACGTTCTTGGTTGAACACCGACTATGGACAGTATAACTGCAACCTGAGGGCAGAGAAAATAGGAACTACTCATTTAACAAAAACAACAACAACAGCAATTTTAGTCACAGCTCTACGTATTAATACCAGGGTCTTCAGAAACTTTTTGAGCTCCACTCAAATAAGAAATGAACCTTCTCTCCAAGACCCAAACTAACTAAGGTTCATGATGTGATAATAACTTTGACTGTACATAAACTAATATATGATAATAATACAGAATATGTGGATTTACTGCAACAAACATGATTAAACAGCCCTATGCCATATGTCACATTGCTCCGCACACGACAAACAGGTCCGTCTTTTACTTTGGTGAACAGACAATCTGCCTCCCACCTGTCTTGGAAAGTTAACTGTTTTCCATCTTTCGTTTGGCCATTTTTGGGAAGGGGAAGTGTAAATTTGCCCGAGGCGACTGGTAGCATAGTTGCTAACGATAGCAACAGAAAGGGAAGGGGCGCTCGCCGGTCTAGACTGATGAGCCAACACACTAGCAAAGCATTCTGGGATTTGTAATATTAGTGG